>NC_064285.1:44940155-45030658 GCF_019186545.1 Solanum stenotomum | reverse complement strand
GAGGAAGAAGAGGAGGAAGAAGAGGAGGAAGAAGAGGGAGGAAGAAGAAGAAGAAGAAGACCAGGAAGAAGAGGAATAGGAAGAGGAAGAAGAGAAAGAATAGGAAGAGGAGGAGGAGGAAGAGGAAGAGGATGATGAATAAGACGAAGAAGAAAAAGAAGAAGAAGAAGAAGAAGAAGAAGAAGAAGAAGAAGAAGAAGGAGAAGGAGAAGAAGAAGGAGAAGGAGAAAGAGAAGAAGGAGGAGGAGGAGGAGGAGGAGAAGGAGGAGAAGAAGGAGCAGCAAAAGGAGGACGAGGAGGGGTAGGACGAGGAGGAGGAGGAGAAGATCAAAAAGGTCATGGCTTATTAGAAAATTTATAACTCTTTGAAAGAGTCATAACCCTTTGGAAAAGTCACAAATCTTCAGAAAATTCACAACCCTTTAGAAACGTTACAATCCTTAGAAAAGGTGAAAACTAATTGGAAAAGTTATAACTCTTTGGAATTGTCACAACCCTTCAATTTCACAAGGGGTCTGTTTTTAATATAATATACTATAAATAAATATAAATTAATTTAATACAATAAATAGTATAGAAGATATACTAATTATGGTGTTTTACGTTTGGGGGTGGGGGCATTATAATAATTTAACATTTAAGTTAGGTAATTCATACTTTTAAGGTACTATAGATAGATAAATACAGATAGATAATAAGATAAATATAGATTTTTCTAATTTTAATTTGGAATAAAATTTTAAAAAATAAAGATGACTTTCTTAAAGATGCCCNAGCCCCCCCCCCCCCCCCCCCCCCCAAAAAAAAGAATTTTCTACATTAAATTGAATAAAAATAAAAGTACAACAAATAAATTGAAAACCGAGTAGTAGTTATTAAATATCAGTTAGACTGGTCAAACAAGTTTTTGGTCATATCTTTTTTCTCCAATAGTTTTGAGGTTTATCACAGCTACAATACCTACTTGTAGTTTCTACAACATAAAATCATTGATCTTCGTGTCAAGTAGAAGCGGATGCACAAGTTTATTTTATTAATAGCAATGAAAATGAGTACATACTTATTATCTAGATAGTCTTCTCGTTTGAAGTTGAGTTATTCAATTCTCCTGGTTGCATCAATTTTTTTATCTGTCTAATTTACCCACAAAATTGTGTAATTGCATAAATGAACAATTCTCACAAACTACCTTATTTTTAGAAGAAGAAGAAGAATATAAAAGTTACAAAATTCGTACATTAAAAATGTGAGGAAACCCCTCTATTTATCCACAACAAATGATAGTATGAAAATGTTCTTATCGTGCCTTATCAGATAAATCACAACCCTTCAGAAACATCACAACCATTTAGATGTCACACCCCGATGCTACCCCCTTGACGTGATACAGGACTTAGGATCACGAGTGACCCCAAGCTAACCCTGTGTCTAGCATATTATAAGCATACTGAAAGATAACTAAATAAACATGAACTGTGCGAAAGCTAAAATATTGGCTATCTGAAATGGAGACCAACCCAACTAATCTGAATATATAAAACAACTAAGAGTTTATTGATAACAAAAACATTAACTAAATAATCCAAGTTGATTCTATTAATATGTGTGAAAAGCCTCTAATTGAATTGAGTTGTTGGGACATGCTCCCCAACTAACTCTAACAAAACTGAAAACTGAAATGTAAAGACTGCAATGAAAGCATGTCTATTTTCCTAGAAGTATGAGGACTCACCACTGAAGCTGCTGAATGCGGATCGAGAATCGATATAGGCACGGTCTAAATCCTGAGTACCTGAACCTACATCATGAAAGGATGTAGTGAAGAGTATGCGTCAGTACTTGGAATGTACTGAGCATGCCCAATATAGATACTAAGCTGAATAAATATATGTAACAGCTGAACAAAATATAACGAAGGAATGACATAACTAAGTTAAAATGTAGGTACTGAAACATAACTGAAAAACTAAACCGAATGCAATTACCAAGTGCTAATCATTAACATGGCATGAATACTAAAGTATGTACTAAAAACCTGGTCAAATGCACTAATAGTCTGACTGTGGGAGCTACTATTAACCGACATAAAACTACTTTAGTTACATTGAGTCTGATGTATACGCCCCATAGAAAGGACCCAATATACATTGCTAGGGGATATAAAGGCATGACTGGCATGATAACTAAATCTGTAGTGGTAACACAAGTGTATCGTAATTTCTATGGGTTGGTTATGGGTCCGCAAACTAAAATAGATTTAGTCATATAGGATATAATACACTTTGATATGATCTTGGAATAATATGGATGTCTCCTTATTTTGTTGTGTTGATGTAGGAATGAAAAGTCATAACTTATGCTTCTAGACAGTTGAAGGTGCATGAGAGAAACTACCCCAACCATAATTTAGAGTTGGCAACAATAGTGTTTTATCTCAAGATGTGGCAACATTCTCTGTATGGAGTTAAGTGTGAGATATTCACTAATCACCGCAATTTTCAACATGTGTTCATTAAGAATGATCTAATTCTAAGGCAAAGGAGATTCAAAGAGTTGCTCAAGGTTATGATGTGACCATTCAGTATCATCCATGGAAGAACAATGTGGTGGCAAATGCATTGAGCTAGAAAATGGTAAGTATGGGTAATTTGGCTTGCTTGGAGTGTCTAAGCGAACTTTAGCAAGAGAAATTCAGGCTTTCGAGTCTATGTTCAAACAATTGGGCATCTCGAAGAAAGGTTAGGTGTTAGCCAGTATTGAGGTTAAGCCCATCCCTATAGAGGAAATCAAGTCTAAGCAATTGGAGGACAAGAAATTAGTTCAGATTGAAGGTAAATTAGTTTTGGGGATATCCAAAATGCTACTCTCAATGCAGGAAGTAGGTTTTAGAGGAAGGATTTGTATTCCTCGGGTTGGTTATTTGATGCAGAGTGTGTTGGAAGAGTCTTTTTGTTTGTTGTACGATTCATCCTTGTTTGACAAGATGTGTAGGGATTTGAGGCAACTTTATTGGCAGTGTGGGATGAACAAAGATAGTGTTGAGTATGTTTTAAATGTCAGAATTTCCAATAGGTAAAATATGAACATCAAAGGCTTCTATATTTGCTTAATATAATGTCTATTCCTGAAATAAAGTGGGAAATGAAAGTCATGGAATTCATAGTTGAACTACCTAAGACCTTGGATAAGTATGATTCGATTTGGGTCATTGTTGATAGGTTGACTAAATCAACCCACTTAATTTTAGTGAGAGAAGACAATTCAGTTATTGGAAACTCTGTTGAGAACGTGTGTAATTGAATTTAAGGGCCATTAGGATTAATTCTTACCATTATATGAGTTCTTCTTCAATAACAATAATCACTCTAACATTGCATGACACCATTTGAGCCACCCTATGAAACGGGATGCAGATCAGCCATAGGGTAGTTTGAGGCTGGTGACTTGAAATCTCGGTGTGTTTACTTGGTTAAGGAGGCTCAGGATAAGGTTAGGTCAATTTATGCTTATTTGTTGGCAGCCCGAAGTAGGTAGAAGAAATGTATGGATCACAAGGAAATGAACATGACATTTCAGGCTGGCAATCAAGTTCTTTTGTAAGTGTTACCTATGAAGGGTGTTATGAGGTTTGGTCAGAAGGGTAAACTCATCCCTTGCTAAATGAAAATGGTTCAATCAAAACTAATACAATTTCTTATATGCTTCACAATTGACCTCTAAAAATAAATTTTAAGTCATTATCGTTTAAGTTAATAACTAACTTAATGAGAAAATGAAATATATTTTATGAATTTGCTTACTATCAAACTTAATTAAAAAACAAAAATACTGAAAAAATTATGTGGAGCGGATCTATGTGGGGCAAGGCAAGGTGGACCTGGTTCAAAATGATTAAATATATCATCCCCAACGAACCAATATATCAATGGGATCTAAGGAGTTTTGACGACTTTACCAACATGACATGCTTAAGTATGCCATGAGAAGGCTGTTCTCACATATCAAACCACCAATCATCTACTTGATGTAAAAGGGGCTGCATGTTAGGCTTATGTTGAGTGAAGATTTATTGTTTACTGTATTCATCCTCTTATTTGATTAGGCATAATGTGTTATAAAAGTCTATTTTTTACTGAGTTTATCTATGTTTTTAGTAATCTGTTTTAGTTCCTTTAGTTTTAGTAAGAGAACTTTTATAATTATTTTTAGTGCTTATAGATAGGTGGCTTAATTTTCCATACGATCCTATTTTCTAATATGAAAGTGACACGTGTCTTTCGATCATTTTAATTATCAATCCCTATATCCCACCACTTTATTACCTCCCAAGTTACTAGAAAAGTTCTCTACTTTTGAAAACCATTGAGGAAAAGGCCTACCTGAAGGAGGATAGATTTTCATATAAGTCTATTAAAAATGACAAATATAACCCTGAACTATGATAAATGATACTTCAATTTAATCTGCTATACTTTAAGGTTACATATAATCTTACTGTCATACCTTTGGGTTGTATATACCCTTATGAAAAATGGAGGGACATGTGGCATCATCTAAATGGTTTACCCGATATTAATTTATGTTTTTACCCACAATTAAAAAACCCACCCATCTTCCACAATTTAACCTACCCATAGCCAGTCTCCTATGCATGAGCCTATTCCCGGGTTTCGCTTGTCTCTCATGCGCGAACCTTCTCTAATGTGTGATTCTGTTGCAGCATCTCTCATATCTTCGATGTCTAATTTCATTACACCATTTCACCGGTCTTCAATGCGTGAATCAATTACGACATTACACTAGTATTTCATGTGCGCCATGTGCCTCCTCATCAGTCCCCGATGAAGAATTTGTACTGCCGTGTTAGTCTACAATGTAATGCGAATTTGTTCCCGAATTGGACAAGGATAGAAACATTATCAAGTATCCAAAAAAATCACAAATTTCATTACGCGAGAGTTTGAAAAAGAGATCTATTTGAAATAAGATAAAAACATAAAGTAATAGAGGTTGATGCTAGTGGCAATAAAGAAAGTAGATAAAAAATCATCCCCAATCCAAATTAACATTAGAAAATCATAGAACTAGGAGAATTCACTTGTTGTGCAATTTGTTATGGAGGAAGAAAAAGTGTTTTAATCCGGGTCATGCGTGGGTTAAATTGTGGAAAATGCTTCGTTTTGTTTTAAATTTTGGGTAGTATTTTTAATGATGCCACGTGTCTCTCTCTCTGTCATAAGGATATACACAACCTAAAAGTAAAATGGTAAGGTTATATATACAACCTTAAAGTATAACAGAGAGCACTAACATATTATTTTTCATAGTTGAGGGGTAGATTTGTCTTTTTTCTGAAGTCTATTTGTGACTAACATATCTTAATTTTTACTAATATTATCTATTTTAGTCTCTTAAGTTTTACGTGAGTGAACTTTTATATTTTTTTCTAGTCCTTGTAGATAGTTAGCTTACATTGCCATTAGACCCTACTTTCTGTTATGAAGGATACATGTATCTCTCACTCATTATAAGTTTAGTCCCTATATACGTTGGTTAGTTCAATGAGAATGCCATGGAAAATTTTATCACAAATCTCTATCTCTCAATGTTTCTTTCGTTCCCCATCTCCCTTGTGTGAATTGAGTAACAAGAGTTCACTCTTGTTACAAATGTTATCAGAGCAACAGGTTACACCATTGCTAACACTGACTTCCTCGCCGGAATTATAGATCATACAAGACGATGTAAGATTTGTTATAAGCCAACTCCTTATCTTCGTCGAGGATGCCAACAAATGATTTAAAAGTAGGAAACTGAATTAGGTTCAGTTCAAAAATCAACTCACTAAAATGTGATGAACTAATAGAAAATTAAGAGTTGGTTACCTCAAGATTGGGGCTAAATGCGATACCTCCTTCTCCAACTCTATTTCAGAGTCAACTCCCTATGTAATGTTGTAGGGAACCTAGGGAGATTGTAGGAAGTACAAGACATGTGAGCTTTACCGACCCTTTATCGTGAGCTTTATCCAATGCACAATTTCAAAGCTTCACTTTAGTTTTATCAAATATGTCCAAGGTAGTAAACAAATATTCATCAATCTCCATATGCCTTCTGTACTGCAATCAACATACCATTTACATTGATTAACATGAGATGTTTGTGAGGCAATGAAAACCTCCTACACCGATTTTCCAACTTGGTGATCATCTGCAAAATTCACTCGATGGGAAGACTAACCACTTTGATTTTTTTTTGCCTACAATATACTTCTCAATGTGCCCATACTTCTTACTATATCTACATCGAATTGGAGAGATCTTTGAATTCTGCCAACAATTCTTCTCTAAGTGGTGTGTCTTCTTACAAATTCCACAAGGTGGAAAATTTTCCTTCACCGACAAATCACCTTGGTTTCCACCAGATTTTACCTCTCCAGATTTATTCAACCAGGATTTTCTACTTTCCTTTTGATGCTTGAATTTATGCCTTGCTTAAAAGCATCTTCTACTATCCCATCATTTACCATAGTTACCCGTTGTTTTGGACTTGCACTTTGCAGATTAGTTCGGCTATTGTAAGAGTAGTCAAGTCAGAAGAATCTTCAATAATTGAGATTTTTTATTCAAATTTATCTTAAAGGCTGACCATGATCTTCTATACAACTTCCTGAACTTGAAAGGTTTCACCAAGTATTCTTATCTGGTTAACAATCTCCATCAGCTTGGAAGAGTATTCTTTCACACTAACTGAATCATTCATCTTCAAAAGCTCAAACTTTTTCTTCAAAGTTAAGAAGTCTAACAGATTTTACTTTTCTACTGCCTTCAAAGTCCTCCTTTAACTTATCCCAATCCTCGTTGGCGTTTCACATGTCATAATCCTCGTAAATATCATGTTTGTATGACTTGAACATATGCAAGTGAGAGCTCTTGGAGAACTAGTCACGCCAACTCATCATGCTTTTTAATTTCATTGAGAGTTGCATTAACTCTAAATGCCTGGACACATGGTTTTCCAAGCTCAACAACTTCCCATAAGTTGAGAGACTTTAGATATGCCTTCATTTTGATGGCCCAAATGTGATAATTCACTCCGGTAAAAGTTGGAGGGCATGTTGTTGGTTGATTTTCAGGTTTCATGAATTTTTTCAGCGAGCAAATTCATGAAAAAACCAGAAATTAAATAAGGGAAACAAACAAAATTTGATTCATATCCCATAGGAAATAAGCTTTGATACCATGTTACTAAGAAAAGAAAGAAGAAATTCAAGTTTACAAAGTGTAAACAGTAGGAAATCGTAGCTGTAAAATGCTACAGAAATCTAAAAGTAAATAAGAAGGTTGAAGTTTTCTTGATGTTTCATCACGTAAGGTATATTTATAAATAAAGTGTGAGAAATACAATCATATAATAATCAAAATATCTCACACCTAACTATCTACATATGTAGCTCATAAACCACCACTTATTTTAAATCCAAAAGCTTATCAAAATAAAATATCTAGGAGTTTTTAGATAAATCTTAATTTTCCAACAAATGTTTTATTTTATAGAACTTTTAGTGTAGCCTTGCATGCCTTTTTATGACGTTATTGATCTTCTTAATTTAAGTTTCCAGTTAATGAGTTACTCAATGTTTTCTGAGATGCTTTACCTTTCGCTTCTACGTTCCTATCATGATATTTAAGAAGTTACATGTTCATTCCACTCTTGATCGTGCAATTGAACTTAAAGAAATAAGTTCAAATTCCTATTGAATTTTTAAAGCAATAAGTTCCAATTCCAATTGAATTCCATACATGATGAGAAAAAATTGAAAGGCTCGAGTAATGATGCTACCCATTTGTGAACACTTAACCTTCATTTAGAGTTGAGTTATAATCAATTTTTTGAGTGTATCATAATGCATAGTTAATGTATAGCCCATGTATAGATAGACTATATTGTATAGTCAGTTGTTACTTTCCATGACTTTTGACAGGCTATAGCATATAATCAGTGTATACTTTCTATAACTTGTGAGAAAAAATACATACTTTGTTAGTTGAATGTGAGATATTATTTTTATATAGTTAATTCAGAAAGATCTACCACCATATGTTTAGTACTTTATTTGTTTAACTTAAATTTGATAATGTCAGTATATTTCAAGAAAATGTATTCATGCTTTAAATATTTTAATCTGCATTGACAAAGGAATTTGAGTTAATCTAAACCAGGTCATGTGGACCGAGGAATTTGATAGCGTGGGGAGCAGGGATAACCTTTCATTTTTTTTAAAAGAGAGATTATAATTTATTAACCTCTTGAACATATGATTATCTGATATTATGCATAATCTGTGATAACTTATAACATATTTAATATCAATACGTCGTTAATTGAATTTCTTGATAAAAGTATTTTAATTAACACCTACATCTTCATCATTACTTATTTGCAAATTTAGTTAGTTAATCTTTATTAAATATCTACATACAAAAAACTAATGATATTTAAATTTATTTTAAAATATCACCACTTTGAATTTAGTTAAAATTGTTCAATCAATTTTGAGTAGAATAAGGAGCTTGAACATCTTAATAATGGATGCAACTTTTATATTTGGTGATTCGAAATTTTAGCATTGTAGGTTAAACGTTAAATGAGTAAAATATTGTGTGAACTACTAGACTTGATCGGTAATCACTATTTCTAGTTTAAAGTTTGGAGGAGCCCGTGCTAACTCAGGCCCAACAACAATAATGTTCAGAAAGACAGGTAGACTTATTTTTGCAAACACTATTAAGCATATCAAAAATATATTCATGACATTCTAATAAGCACAATCAAGGTGCCATCAAAAAATTTGTAGGAGTCGGTGTGTAACCTTGAAATAGCTTCATCAAAACGTTTATTTGCACATCGTAATTGAACATTAGTGGTTGTCATAACTAAATGTACAATGGTATAAAAGAGGTATAATAAATAAAGTTATGAATAATGATTCAACATGGTCACTAAACTAAATAAAATTTCATAATTAGACAATGTTCAAAACCAAAGTCAAAGTGATTAGACTTTGTAATTATTTCTAAGTTTGATGTTACATGATCAAATGGTGTAACTGTGGGTTACACATTTACAAATTATCTGTGTGAGTATAAAATATAATTCTCCTCAAGAATAATTCATGTAAGATAATTCCTTTACTCGCTCATAAAATTAGGTAGTGTTCATTGTTGGAACGAATACAAGAATGAGAAACAAGTATGATTAAGAGCTAATTTTGTGATACATTGTTGAGGTAGGCATGAAAGCTTTATGGTTCAAAGTTATCAAATCTATCGATTGACCAAATATATATACCCGATGTATGTTCACTATGGAAAGTTCAAAGGAAAACTTACTTACTCGTATGCAATTAATCTTAATTTGTATATCACACAATTTTTATGTATATTTCATAATATATTAATTATTATTTATGTGGGGAACTATTAGGTTTCATTATGTCACGCCATGAGGCTACCCCCTTGACGTAACACAGGACCTTGGATCACGAGTGACCCAAGCTAACCACGTGTCTATCAGATCATTAGCATACTGAAAGATTACTAAATAAACAAGAACTATGCGGAAGCTAAAATAATGGATACTTGAAAATGGGGAATACCCAAACAACCTGAATGTATGAAACAAAGAGTTTAACAATAACTGAAAGATAAACTCATCAACACAAGATCTTCTATCAGTATGTCTGAAAAGCCTCTAACTATGTTGAATTGCTCGGACATACCCCCAACTAACTCTAACAAAACTGAAACTTAAATGTAAAGACTGAAATGAAAGCATGTCTATTGTCCACAAAGTATGAAGACTTACCACTGAAGCTTCTGAATGCGGACTGAGAATTGATCTAAGCGCGATCTAGATGCTGAGTACTTGAACCTACATTATGAAAGGATGTAGCGCAGACTATGGGTCAGTACTTTGAATGTAGTGATCATGCAACATATAGATACTAAGTTGAACAAACATATATAAGATGAAACAAGGTATAACTGAGTAGTACTATAAACTGAGCAAGAATGTAAATACTAAAAGCATAACTAAAAAGTTGAACTGAATGCAATGACCAAGTATTAATCATGAACAAGACATGCTAAACTAAATACTGAAGTATATGCTAAAAACCTAGTCAAATTTTCTAAAAGTCTGACTGTGGGACCTACTATTATTTGACATAAATGCACGTGAGCTAAAAATGGAGTCTGATGTATACGCCCCATAAAAGGACCCATATAGCTTTCCAGGGGCATAAAGGCATGATAGGCGTGATTGCTAATTCTGATGACCAACAGAGGGGACTTATACTTCTATGAGGGAATGTAGTTCTAGGACTATGAGGGTACGCTAAACCCTAGTCTAACTCAGTGTTGTGTTTACTCCCAACTGAATATGTATATGACTGAAATGTAAATTAAATACTGAGTACCTCACAATACTAACACGTCAACTGGAAATGTAACATTTATATACTAATAATGTAACATTCGATATCTGGAGCAGATTATCTGTTTATTTGACCAAGCAAGTGTAATTTTTGAACTAAAGATTCTACAAATCTAGGATTCTGAGTTTCATACAAGAAACTAAACCCCGATTGCAGAAAACCTGATATTTTGATTACGAATACCACAACAGCTAAATCACAACAATCATCCAAGGATTTAGAAATCCTAGGTCTAAACAAGATATGGAAAATCAAGAATCAAACTGAAATCTAGGGACCTAATGAATGAAAAGAATCCACTAGTGAAATCCCACATACCTGGTGACAAATCTATGGAGAAATCCTTGGATTTCGAGGCTGGACCTTGAAGAAAATCTTCGGTGTGATCATAAGAGTGTTGGTAGACTTTTTCTTCTTTTTGCTCTAATTTCCATGAATTTTTGTGTATAAAGGTTTTAGGTAGGTTCTAAGTAAATTATCAAGCTTAAACTGAGTAAAATGACGTAGTATAGGTATTAAACGACGTAGTTTAAATGCCTAATGCATAGAGGAAAAGACTAAAACGACCCAGACTTAACAGCTGATGAGTGCCGAACACGACGACATTGATGGTCCATCATTGGGACCACAGTCCTTAAACTGGGTGGTGTCTCTTGGCCACGATCTACTGGTTTTGGGGTACCCCTTTGCGGTGCATTTTATGGACCATGTGTAGGACTACAGACCGTAAAGACCACTATGGTTCTTTACATAGGGTTAGGGGTCTGCTGGCTCAACACAATGGACCCATCTATGGCTAATCATCAACACCACGGCCCATAGTGGGCTCTATAGTGTGAGGCATGAGTTTGATTTATGCTACCTTGCCTCCATGATCTTTCCCACAGCTCGTGTGGTGGTCTATGGCCCGTGAAGAGTCCCGTGGTCCACCACTTCTTGGTGGGTGTGAACTACGATGAGGGTGGCGGACTGTGGTCCTGATCACAGCCCGCGAACCATTCTGTGTTTCACCCTTTTTTGTTATTTTTCTACTAAAAATTCCAAGTCTAATTTCTGAAGTGTAACAATATCTGCCCCTTGGGAACATTCATCCTTGAATGAAGTCTAAACTAGCTGAGTATGGAAGGAAAAAGCTTCAATCAATACCACTAAGTACAAGAAACTGAATTCTAACTAATCTGAGTTCCAAGAACATTCAAATATACTGAGATGCAAGAACAACTTAAGGAACTAGATACTGAGACAAAATTTACGCAAGAGTAAACTAAGAGACTTGTGAGGAACTATTACCTCGATTTGAAACGGAATTGAAAGAAAAGATGTGAGGATACTTGGCCTTCATGGCTGCTTCTGCTTCCCAAGTAGCTACCTACTGACTCCTCCACAAAACTTTCACTGAAGCGACTTATTTATTTCTCAAACTACGAACTTGACAGTCAAGAATATCTACTAGCACTTCTTAATAAGTGAGACTATCCTTCACAACCACACTCTATAATGGTACTATCGATATTGGGTCACCCACACACTTCTTCAACAAGCAAATTTGAAAGAATGGATGAACTGCTTCTAGTTCTGCTGGCAACTCTAACTCATAAGCCACATTATCAAGCCTTATTAGGATTCTGTAAGAACCTACATATCTAATGTTAAGATTTCCTTTCTTACCGAATCTCATCACCCCCTACACAGGTGACACCTTTAGGAAAACCCAATCATTGATTTCTAATTCTAAGTCCCTTCTTCTCACATCTGCATACGACTTCTAACGAATTTGAGTTGTTCTAAGTTTATCCCAGATGAGCAGAACTTTTTCCATAGCCTCATGAACCGAATCAGGCCCAATGAATGTTGCTTCACCTACTTCAAACCGATAAACTGGGGACCTGCATCTACGCCCATATAGTGTCTTATACAGGGCCATCTAAATGCTATAACAGAAGCAATTATTATAGGTGAACTCTATGAGAGATAGGTGATCACCCCAAGTACCCTTGAAATCGATCATGCAAGCTCTCAACAAGTCCTATAGGGTCCGAATGGTACGCTCTTCTTGGCCATCTATTTGTGGATGGAATATTATATTGAGATTTACCTGAGTACCAAGACCTTTCTAAAACAATTTCTAGAAAAGAGGGGTAAACTGAGGAACTCTATCTGAGATTACAGACAATGGAAACCCATGCAACCTGACTATCTTATTAATGTAGAGTTTGGCGTAGTCCTCCGCTGAATCTGTAGTTTTGACAACCAAGAAGTGAGAAGACTTAGTAACTCTATCACCTATCATCGAAATGGAGTCATGTTATCTTCTAGTACGAGGTAAACCTCTAATTAAGCCCATCTTTATCACTTCCCACTTCCATGTAGGAATGTTAATCTCTTGAGTCATACCTCCTGATTTCTGGAGTTCTATAGCCACAAAATCTACTATGTATCTCTTCATGCCATTCCACCAAAATACTTACAGTAGATCACGGTACATCTTGGTGGTACCTATATTAATGGAATAACTAGAGTTATGACCTTCTATAAGGATATACTACCTCAAATCACCGACATTAGGAACACATAGGCGAACCTAGTAACGAAGCACACCATCTCCCTTTTGGGAGAAAACCTCAATATTCTATTGATAAACTGCACCCTTCAACTGAAGTAATACATGATAAGTGTCCTGTTTTTCCTAAACCTCCTCTACTAATAAAGATTCTGATCTATTTTGAACTAGCACACCACTATCTGACATATTCGTCAGGCGAACTCCTAAGCGAGCAAGTCGATGAACATGTTTTGCTAACTCTTTCTTGTCTTCCTCAACATATGCTACATTTCCCATAGACATCCTACTCAAAGCATCAACCACTACATTGGCCTTACCCAGGTGATAAAGCACATTCATATCATAGACTTTGAGGAATTCAAGTCATTTCCTCTAACAAAGATTCAACTCTTTCTAGGTGAACACATACTGGAAGCTCTGATGATTTGTGAATACATCAATATGAACACTATACAAGTAGTGTCTCCAAATCTTTGGGCAAATTCTACAACTACAAGTTCGAGGTCATAAGTCTAGTAGTTCTTTTCATGAGCCTTAAGTTGTCTAGAAGCATAAGCAATGACCTTACCTCTATGCATTGATGTAACGAGATTTTACGGTATTTTGGATACATTTCACTTCAGAGTTGTGTGTATCTAGGGCTATTTTGAATTAGTTTATTTGCGTTTTTCTCATGTTTGCAGGGAATAGGTTCAGGCACAGAAACTTGAAGACACAACTGAAATAGGTGCAGAAAAGGGCATCTACAGAGGCAACTTACAGATCGTCGGTCCAGTTACGCTCCGTAGATGATAGTTGTAGAAGGGCAAGAAAGGGATTGCTGAAGATCAGGGAATTCTTGACCAAGTGTTGAACCACGATAGTGACTTATGAACCGTAGATTGATCTACTGACTGTACTGTTGCTCCATCAAATCATTAAGAGATTGGTTCCAGCACCTAACGCTGAAAAAATCTAAGTGTGGCGTTACGGAGAAAAGTTACGGACCGTAGATAAACTTACAGTCCGTACTATTGAATCGTCGATTGCGACAGAGATTTTGCAGATTTTGAAGAAAGACAAATTGCCTAACTCCTGAGCCACAAAAGGGACCCACGGACCATAGATCGACTTATGGACCGTAGGTCAGTCTCATGGAATGAAGACGCGTCCTACAACTTTATTTCCTTATTTCATTTCCTTTTTAGTTAGGACTTATTTTTCTATATATAGGGTATGTAAACCTCATTTTTGGGGTTGGAGATTATTATTTTTGTTCTAATTTTTCGCTTGGGAGATTAACTTGCAACTTTAGCAGTTCTTAAATTCCTAAGGACGTTTTGTTGATTTTTACTTTGAAATTCAGGGATTTTTCTACTCTACTACGTAAGTTCATGATTTATTCTTCGAACATTATGAATTGTTTCTTGCTAATATGGGTAATTAAATCCACAACTAGGGTTGTGGAAACCATATGCGATTAACGAGTATGAATAGTAACTATGTAATTCCTGAATAGTGTTTTGCATGCATTGATAATTCTTTCGTCTAGAAGTCTTTTTAATGGTGCACAACGTTAGAACTCGCATTGTTGCTACTTGCCGGACCAAAGAAGTAGTTTATAAGAAACGAATTAACAACATAGATTTAGTGTGATTCTGTCTAATATAATTAATGTCGATTGGTGCGAGGGTGATAACTAATCCATACATCAATATGGCATATAATATTAGGTAATGGTAAGGGTTAGTAAATTATACACACGTAGCCGGACCAAGGTGCGGGGTGAAATTCTCTAGATGCCGGACCAAGGATTTAGAGATACATAACTTATCGCTTTGCATGTAATACACAAGGAAAGGATTGTTTTTACAAAGATTACGGAATTATGAGCTTATGGGGAACACGTACTCCCTAGTTTCCTTCTAAGTTAGATAACAATAAAAGTTTGAATCTTGCTTACTAATTACTTTCATAACTTCCAAAATTTGATACAACAAAAGTGTGCATTGGGGACAATTGCACCTATTTTTGTTGGGGGTGGGGTAAATGGATTGTTAATGATAGCGTGAAGTCTGAGTAACCCAACTCATAATCCTCTCTACGGGTTTTCTTGCCTATGTTTATTTTCCCCAAGAGACTACTTAATTTATGTTGAACCGGCATGTTTAGGATTGAATGTGTAGAAGCACGAGAAAGAATGATAGCATATGCATGATGGCATGAGCTTATTGAAAAATGATACCCAACCAAAGTTATTGAAATGTATGTTAAAAGTTGTAGACTAGAATGAATTGAATGTGTTGGCTCTAAGTATGACATGATAATGTCAAATTTGATTTCATGACTTAAGCTAAAAATTGAACTGCGTAATATGATAATCTTATAATGGAACTGTGTGCCAAGAGTGTGCGAGAATCGTTGGTTGTTCAAACAAGTGGTGCCAATCTAGAACTTACCCGATTAGTCCTGTGAAGGTAATATACTCTAGAGGCTGGGAAGTGATCATAGGCCACTTTTTTGAGTAGTCCAATAAATGCCTAAAAGAATCTGACCAAATGAAAATGAATGCTCCCGTTGATCAAAATGCTTTAATCCTGAAAGAGACCATTTCTTTCTAAACCAGTAATTCACCTTCCCATAATCTATATTTTTGGCCCCGGTCCCTCCCTGGACATTTGCACCTCAACTTAGGCCAAAACCCAAATTTGAGGGTGGCTAATACAAAAAAGTCACCTCAATCTTGGCCCTGATCCGACATCGGGTATTGTGCGCCTCAACTAATGGAAATTCCTTAATTTGAGGGTGGCTATGAAAGGGGCAATCTAAAGAAAAATGGGTATGAAAATAGTTTGGTGTTGAAAAAGAAATGAAAAAAAAGGGATGTCACTTTGTCATATTAATGATGGAAAAGAATCAAGGGAAAGAGAAGAAAAAGGTAGGATGTCAAAAATAGGGCAAAAAAAGGTAGTAAAGCCTAATAATGTATTGTGAAATAGGGCAGAAAGTCACTAAAAGTACCCAAATATACCACACATGACCTTGAGCCTACGTTACAAGCAAACAAAGTCCTATAGTAATTCTAGAACCTAGTTGGAGAGTCTAAGCAATGAAAATAAGGGCAAGCTTATGGTATTGAGCACTACTTGTAATAGAAGTTACTTCTGAGCATGAGTGTTGAATGAATCCTTGTACTTAAAATCATATTTGTTGTGTGAAAAAAAAAGGATTTCGTTTAAAGTAAAGGCACTGGTGACATTGTTGGAAGTTGGTACCTTGGTGATAGTAGAACAGTGTATGTGGTGAGTTGATTGGTCGATCTGTGTCATATTTTGATCTGAACAAATTAGTTGGTTAAGTCTAAGAGAACAGATTTTGCACCCGAAAAGAGAGTTGGGATAGAGAGCCATGTGATTGCCTGTGCTTAAATTGATTATTTTTATACAATTGTTGTTTACAGTCTTAGTGTGTCGCTTTAGGACAAACAACGATTTTAAGTTGGGGTTGTTGATGTACCGTGAGTCTACGGTATTTTTGATATATTTCACTTGAGAGTTGTGTGTGTCTAGGGATATTTTGTATTAGTTTATATGTGTTTTTCTCATGTTTGCAGGGAATAGGTTTAGGGGCGAAAACTTGAAGACACAAATAAAAGAAATGAATAAAAGGGCATCTACGGAGGCAACTTATGGACCATAGGTCCAGTTACACTCAATAGATGAAAGTCGTAGAAGGGCAGGAAAGGCATTGCTGAAGATCGGGGAATTCTTGACCAAGTGTGGAACCACGATTGTGACTTACGAACCGTAGATTGATCTACGGACTGTACTCTTTGTTTGTCAAATCATTCAGAGACGGGTTACAGTACCTGATACTGGAAAAATCTAAGTTTGGCGTTACAGAGAAGAGTTACAGACCGTAGCTAGATTTACGTTCCATATTGTTGAATTGTCCGTTGCAACAGAGATTTTGCAAATTTTTGAAGAAAGAAAAATTGCTTAAGTCCTGAGACACGGAAGGGACCTACGGAAAGTAGATCGACTTACGGACCGTAGGTCAGTCTCGCAGAATGAAGGTGCATCCTGCAGCTTTATTTCCATATTTCGTTTCCTTTTTAGTTAGAATTGATTTTACTGTATATAGGGTATGTAAACCTCATTTTTGGGACTTGGAGATTATTATTTTTGTTCTTGTTTTTTGTTAGGGAGATTAACTTGAAACTTTAGCAATTCTTAATTTCCTAAGCCCGTTTGAGTGATTTTAACTTTGAAATACAAGTTGAAATTCTGGGATTATTCTACTCTACTAAGTAAGTTCATGATTTATTTTTCAAACATTATGAATTGTTTTCTTGCTAAAATGGGTAACTAAATCTACAACTAGGGTTGTGGGAACCACGAGTGATTAACGAAGTATGAATAGTAACTAAGTAATTTCCGAATTGTGTTTTACATGCATTGATAATTCTTTCGTCTAGAAGTCTTTTAAACGGTGCGCAACATTAGAACTCGCCTTGTTGCTACTTGCCGGATCAAGTAGGTAGTTAATAAGAAAAGAATTATCAACATAGATTTAGTGTGTTACTATCTAATAGAATTAATGTTGATTTGTGATAGGGTGAAATCCAAGCCATACATCGATGTAACATCTAATATGATATAATGGTATGGGTTAGTAAATTATACACATGTAGCCAGACAAAGGTGCGGGGTGAAATTCTTTAGCTGCCGGACCAAGTATTTAGAGATACATAACTTATCGCTTTAAATGTAATACACTAGGAAGGGTTTGTTGTTACTAGGATTATAGAGTTACGAGCTTCTGGGTAACAGGTACGCCCTTGTTTCCTTCTCAATTTGATAGCAACAAAAGTTTGAAATCTCGCTTACTAACTACTCTCATAATTGATAAAATTTGATACAACAAAAGTGTGCATTGGGGACAATTGCACCTATTTTTGTTGGGGGTGGGGTAAATGGATAGTGAGTGATAGGGTGAAGTCTGAGTAACCCAACTCATAATCCTCTCTTGGGTTTTCTTTCCTGTGTTCTTTTCCCCAAGAGACTGCTTCATTTTTGTTGAACCGGCATGTTTAGGATTGTATGTGTAGAAGCATGAGAAAGAATGATAGCATAAGCATGTTGGCATGAGCTTGTTGAAAAATGATACCCGCCCAAAGATATTAAAATTTGTGCTAAAAGTTGTAGACTAGAATAAGTTGAATGTGTTGGCTCTGAGTATGACATGATAATTACAAATTTGATTTCATTACTTAAGCTAAAAACTTGAACTGCGTAATCTGATAATCTGATAATGGAACTGTGTGCCAAGAGTATGCGAGAATCAATGGTTGTTCAAACAAGTGGTGACAATCTATAACTTGCCCGATTAGTCTTGTGAAGATAATCTACTCTTGAGGCTAGTAAGTGATCACATGCCATTGTTCTGAATAGTCCACTAAATGCCTAAAAGTGTCCGAACAAATGAAAATGAATGCTCCCGTTGATCCAAATGCTTTGAGCCTGAAAGAGAGCATTTATTTCTAAACCCGTAACTCACCTTCCCATAATCTATTATTTTGTCCCCGATCCCTACTTGGACATGTGCACCTCAACTTAGGCCAAAAGCCTAAGTTGAGGGTGGCTAATGCAAAAAAGTGACCTCAATATTTGCCCTGATACGACATTGGGTATTGTGCACCTGAACTAAAGGAAATTCATTAACTTGAGGGTGGCTATGAAAGGGTAAATCTACAGAAAAATGGGTATGAAAAGAGTTGAGTGTTGAAAAAGAAAAGAAAAAAAAGGGATGTGACTTTGTACAAAGGAATTTGAGAAAAACTAAAGAAAAAGAAGAAATGTGAAAAATAAAAGAGCTACAAAGTCGAAAGTCACATCAATGATAGAAAAGAATCAAGGGAAAGAGGAGAAAAAGGGAGGATGTCAAAAATAGGGTAAAAGAGGGTAGTAAATCCTAATAATGTAATGTCAAATACGGAAGAAAGTCACTAAAAGTACCCAAATGTACCACACATGACCTTGAGTCTACGTTACAAGCCAAGAAAGTCCTATAGTAATCCTAGAACCTAGTTGGAGAGTCTAAGCAGTGAAAATAAGGGCAAGCCTATCGTATTGAGCACTACTTGTAATTGAAGTTACTTCTAAGCATGAGTGTTGAATGAATCCTTGTACTTAAAATCATATTTATTGTGTGAAAAAAATGATTTCGATCGAAATAAAGGCACTAGTGACAGTGTTGGAAAGTTGGTACCTTGGTGATAGTAGAACAGTGTGGTGAGTTGATTGGTCGATCTGTGTCATATTTTGATCCAAACAAATTAGCTGGTTGAGTCTAAGAGAAAAGATTTTGCACCCAGAAAGAGAGTTGGGATAGAGAGCCATGTGATAGCTTGTGCTTAAATTGATTGCTTAAATACAAATGTCGTTAAGAGTCTTAGTGCGTCGCTTGAGGACAAACAACGATTTTAAGTTGACTGTGTTGATATACCGTGAGTTTATGGTATTTTTGATATATTTCACTTGAGAGTTGTGTGTGTCTAGGGATATTTTGTATTAGTTTATATGTGTTTTTCTCATGTTTGCAGGGAATAGGTTCAGGGGAGGAAACTTGAAGACACAACTGAAAGAAGTGCAGAAAAGGGCATCTACGGAGGCAACTTACGGAGGTCCAGTTATGCTCCGTAAACGATAGTCATAGAAGGGCAGGAAAAGCATTGCTGAAGATAAGTGAATTCTTGACCAATCTGGAACCACGGTTGTGACTTACGAATCGTAGATTGATCTACGAACGGTACTATTGCTCCGTCAAATCATTTAGAGATTGGTTCTAAAACTTGATGCTGAAAATATCTTAGTGTGGCATTACAGAGAAAAGTTACAGACCATAGCTAGACTTACGGTCCGTACTGTTGAATCTACGATGGCATCAAAGATTTTGAAGATTTTCAAGAAAGAAAAATTTCCTAAGTCCTGAGACATGGAAGGGACCTATGGACCATAGATCGACTTATGGACCGTAGGTCTATCTCGTAGAATAAAGACGCGTCCTGCAACTTTATTTCCTTATTTCATTTCCTTTTTAGTGAGGACTTATTTTTCTATATATAGGCTATGTAAACCTCATTTTTGGGGGTTGGGGATTATTATTTTTGTTCTAGTTTTTGGCTTGGGAGATTAACTTGCAACTTTTGAAATTCTTAATTTCCTAAGCACGTTTTGGTGAGTTTTACTTTGAAATTCAAGTTGAAATTCTGGGATTATTCTACTCTACTACGTAAGTTCATTATTCATTCTTCAAACATTATGAATTCTTTTCTTGCAAATATGGGTAACTAAATCCACAACTAGGGCAGTGGGTACCATGAGCAATTAACGAAGTATGAATAATAACTAAGTAATTCCTGAATAGTGTTTTGGATGCATTGATAACTCTTTCGTCTAGTAATCTTTTTAACGGTGCGCAACGTTAGAACTCGCCTTGTTGCTACTTGCCAGAAAAAGGAGGTAGTTAATAATAAAAGAATTATCAACATAGATTTAGTGAGATACTATCTAATAGAATTAATGTCGATTGGTGCGAGGGTGAAAACTAAGCCATACATCGATGTGATGTCTAATATGAAGTAATGGTAAGGGTTAGTAAATTATACACACGTAGCTGGACCAAGGTGCGGGGTGAAATTTTCTAGATGCTGGACCAAGGATTTATAGATACATAACTTATCGCTTTGTGTGTAATATATTAGGAAGGGATTGCTATTACTAGAATTACGGAGTTACGAGCTTATGGGGAACACGTGCGCCCTAGTTTCATTTTCAATTTGATAACAACAAAAGTTTGAATCTTGCTTACTAATTACTTTCATAATTTCCAAAATTTGATACAACAAAAGCTTGACTGACATGATCACTAAATCTTATGCCTAACAGTGGGGATATATACTCTATGGGGGGGACGTAGTTCTGGACTATGAAGGTACATTGAACCTAGTCCAACTCGGTGCTAAGTCTACTCTCAATCGAATATGTATATGATTGAAATGTAATGGAAATATTGAGTAGCCCAAAATACTAACATGCTAACGGGAAATGCAACATTTATATACTAATAATGTAACATTCGATATCTGGAGCATGATTATCTGTTTATCTTACCTAGAAAGTGTAATTTTTGAACTAAGAGAATCTACACTACTAGGTTTCTGAGTTTCATAAAAGGAACTGAAACACGATTCCAGAAAAACCTCATATTTTGATTACGAATACTACGATAGTTAAATCACAATAATCATCCAGGGATATAGAAACCCTAACTCTAAACAAGATATGGAGAATGAAGAATCTTACTGAATTCTAGGGACGTAATGGAAGAAAGGAATTCACAAGTAAAATCCCAAATACCTGTTGATGAAATCAACAGAAAAATCCTTCAATTTTGGGGATGGAACTTGAAGAAAACCATTTACGTGTTGATGAGAGGGTTGGTCGATTTTCCCCTTCTTTTTGTTCTAATTCCAATGAATTTTGGTAAATAAAGGTTTTAGGTATGTTCTGACTAAATTATCAGGCTTAAACTGAGTAAATCGACGTAGTTGAGGTATTAAATGACGTAGTTTAAATGCCCAATGCATAGGGGAAAAGACCAAAAAGACCCCGACTTAACAAGTGACAATGGCCGATGACATTGCCACTGAGGGTCTGTCGTTGGGACCACACTCGTCAAGTGGGTTGTGGTTCTTGGCCATTGTCTATTTGTTCAGGGGGTCCCCTCTACGGGCCACTTCATGAACCATGTGAAGGACCACAGACCGCGAAGGCCACCTGGTTCCTCACGTGGGCTTATGGGTTTGCTGCACAAGACGACTAACCTATCTGTGGCTCGTCATCAAGACCACTGTCTGTGGTCGGCTTCGTGGTCTGAGGCCTGAGCTAGGGTGATTCTACCTTGCCTCCACGAGCCTTCACACGGCTCATGTGATGGTCCACGACCCGTGATGGGTCTCGTGGTCCACCATTTTTGGGTGGGTGTTAACCACGATGACGGTGACGGACCGTGGTCCTAATCACGACCAGTCAACCCCTCCGTGGTTCACCCTTTTGAGCTGACAAGTCCAAGTCTAATTTCTGAGGTGTTACACTTTAAAGTAGAGTTGTTACATGAATTAATAGACGGAAAAGGGACTAAAATACCCTCAAAGTATTGAAAATTGTACACAACTACCCCTCATCCACCTATTGGCTCCCAAATACCCTCCTCATCTACCTATTGGCTCACAAATACCCTCCCCATCCACCTTTGGGTCCAATTTTAGCCACTTCATTAACAGAGCACCATTTAAAATAATTCAATAATCCTTTTAAATACGTGGAGCTAAACCATTGGTTGCAATATAATTATTTAATATAATTTTTGTAATGACCTGATTTCCCTCGTTGTGGAAACGCCAACAGGGGGAAATTTTGGGTCGGAAAACTTTTTTTGTAGCATTTGGATTTTCCCAACCTTGTCCAAATTTGGACAAAATTGGAGTCATTGAGTTGTAGGGAAATCTGGTAACAATCGCGTGAATTATTTATGATTTTCATTACATGAGTAGTTAGATAACTCGTTAAGGAATCCGTATGACTTTACAGAATTTAATTAGGGCGAGTAGAACTTTCGGAATCGATCTTAGCGTAAAGGGTATTTTCTGAGTGTCGTGGGTTAGATGTGTGTTGTGAAATGGGAATTTTGGAATTCTTGAGATAACTCCCTGTCTCGAGAATGCTACTTTGGCGCTGGCTTTTGCGACTTTGGCGGGGCCGCTATGGTAAGGTGGTGGCTGTTGTGGCGGGCTCGAGGTGAATTAAAGTCTTTAATAAACCCCTAAACAACCTCATTATGCACCTTACGACTTTTAGAGCATAGGGGCAAACCCCAGGCGACTCCTACTCATTTTTCACCATTCTTGAGGCTAAAGGTAAGTGTTTCATTTTCGTAATCCAATTATCGATCCGTAATAGAATGGGTGAATATTGATGGGGGATGGTTTGGTTATGGATTCTATGGTGGAAACAACCCTAAATTGGATAATTGGGATCATGGTTTGATCTAGGGTAATTAGTGATTGTTTATCTATTCGTGTATTACATTGATTGTCTGTAGACGAAGAACAAGAGGAACGAATACAGAAATGGATGGATCATGTTTCTTAGGGTTTCAAGCTTGTTTCGAGGTAGGTGATAGTTGTAATTTCATGTTGGTGTGATATATGTTTGTAATTGCTCCATTATAATGCATGTATGTATGTAAATGTTGCATTATTGATCACCCTAATCGTAAATGAGGATAATTGAATAATTGTATGACATGAATCACCTCTTGTTGTATGATTGTGAGAATATACATTGTTATTGTGATTTTGGTTTGTAAAATGGATCGTTTGCCACATTCTAGCATAAACATGGTATCGGTTACCACTTTCCAGCATAAACTTGGGATCACTTGCCACGTTCTGGCATAAATAGGGGATCGGTTGCCACATTCCAGCATAAACATGGGATCAGCTGCGATGTTCAGGCACACTAACTTGGATCGTGTACCACGAACCGGTATGCTAACTATTTGGGTTTGGGTTCGACGAGATGACCATTGAATTGGGTTCCGTAAGAGGACTATTGAATTGTGTTGTATACCTACTTGTGATGATTACGTTCATATTTAAAGATGATTGACATTGGAAGACTGTATGTTGCTCTAAATTGATAACCAATGTTTATTATTGAGAATGTGGGATGCTACATTAATAAGTAAAAGATGACTAATATTGTATATGTTCGGTATATGCCTGTTTTTATAATGTTGTGGTTACTTACATGTGTTTCACTTATTGGGATAGTTGTGTGATCCTATCAGTACATAATCATTGTGTACTGATACTGCACTTGCTTGTTCTTTGTTGAGTACAAGGCATCTTTAGGTAGCTATTAATAGACTTCAGCTAGATGACAAATGAGTGTGACAAGATACAAGGGTGAGCAAGTTCTTTCAGGCTGCCATGGATATTTCTTGTTTAAGTCTACTCCATTCGGACTTAGACTAGTTCTTTAGATGATTTTCTTGTTTACAGTTATGAATCTTGTTAGAGTTTTGTTACATTGACTTTCAGATTGTAGGGGTTGTTCTTCCGCATTAGTTTGTCTAGTTTATTTAAACCTTTGAATTTTATGAGGACTCTATTTTTATTGTTGTTTAAACCTGCTTCCGTAGCTTTAAATGGGTATTACTTTGGTTAAGTTGATCAGTTGGGCTGTAGTTTTGGTTCTCTCACCGGAGGGTTAGTGTGGGTTCCACTCACGACGATCTGGATAGTGACAAAGTTGGTATCAGAGCCCTAGGTTCGTTGATGTGATTGTATTAAAATGAGTCTAGTAGAGTCTTGCAGAATGGTACGATGACATCCGTACTTTTTTTCGAGAGGCTATAGGACTTTAGAAAAAACTCACTTCTTTCTACTCATTTGTGCTATGACTTGAATCTAATTGGTATTTGGGTGATACAAATTGGTATCTACCTCCTTCACTCTATGTTATGAGCTAGAGCAACAACAACGGTAACACCATCCCTAGCAAGAGAGGATGTGTATAAACTAGCCATAGTTCAAGAGGGTCACCAATTAGAACAAGTATCCATTGCCTCGGATAGATGAACTTTTTGATCAAATGCAAGGTGCATCAATGTTCTCTAAGATTGATTTAAGGTCTGGTAGCCATTAGCTAAAGATTAAGGCGGTTTAGAATTGGGTTCGACCTAGTTCTATGATTGAAATTAGCAGTTTTATGGGGCTCGCTAGATACTATGGTCGTTTGTGGTAGGATTTGAGTCCAATTGGTATCTCAATGAAGTGAAATAGAGGTCGTGGTCACGATTGAGGGCCACAAGCAAAGCAAATTGGAAACTAAGAAGGTTCCAATTGGTATCTGGCCTAGGGGTGGTGTGAATGCATGGATGATCAGGAATGGTCATCCATTGAGCGAAATAATGAATTAAGAATTTGGATTTATCTGTTAATTGTATCTTGGAAAACATTGAATGCGTGTTTCTGGTTGTCTGAATTAACTGCGAATGTGAAGTTGTAATTGCTTGAATATGTTGAGGTGATTATGTGCACAATAAATGTTTGTCTGAACTTTGATATGTACAATATGTTGGCCTAGTCGTTGAAGTTATGCAATTTTAAACACTTAAGTATCGTGAAATTCGTTGTGAAAGGAAGATCTTGACTAAGGATCGTGTGAGTGTCTGGATGTATCTAGGGGATGTGTGGGTTGTGGTGCTTAATTGACAAGAATAAATTTGTTCGTGTAGCGTGAGATTGATTGGGGGTAGACAATGATTATCCTAGTTATGAGGATTATTCTAAAATTGCTAAGTAAAGCTGGGTACCTTTGTGGAATTTAGAAAAGAAAAGAACCCCAGAAAAATTATTGGCAGGGGTTCTGTTTCTGTTATGGCTGCTGGGGAGGGATTCTTCCCGCCAAGGGGAAACCACCAGTGCTGAAATTTTCCCGCTAGAGCAGGATGAGGTGAGGCAGAACCTTAATCTGTCTTTCCTATTTTCCCATTGTCACAATTATGGACCCCGAATAGTACCTGAACTAATCCCCGCGATCTAATTCATTATTCAACAATCGAATATAAGTTGTAAAGTGTGTTTAACTGTGGAGAACCTAGGCATATGAGGAGGAAATTAGTGAGGCCGTGGAGGCCAGGGAAATGGTAATGCAGGTAGAGGAGTAGTACAACCAGGCGATGAGGTTGCCAGTCAAGACAACATGGCTCAGTTATATGCTTTCCGGGCAAGACCGAGTTTGAGTTGTGTGATACAGTAGTCACTAATGCTGCTCTTATTTGTGCCTGGATGGCTATTGTTTTGTGTGGTTTGGGTTCTACTTATTCGTACTTGTTAGTTCAATTGCCTTGGGATTTGATATGGTTTGTGATATACTTGATGCCCCCATCTATGTTTCCACCCCAAATGAAGAGTCAGTCATAGTCACCCTTGTATATCGTGTTGTCGTGTTGTGTTTATGGATTTTCAGATTTGGGTTGATTAGGTTAAGCCAAATATGACTGACTTAATATAATTTTAGGCATGACTTGGTTGTTCCCCCTAGTATACCAGGCTTAATTGTAATACTAAGTCGGTAACTCTAGAGAACCACTATGAGGAAAGATATGAGTGGGAAGAGGTGTACAAGCCTAAGCTATCTAAGATCATATCTTCCATTCGGGCTAGGAAACAAGTAGGGTAGGATTGTTTGACGGAATTGGATCATATTCAGGATGTTGAGGTTGAATCCCCCTCTACTGAGTGTATACATGCGGTGTCAAAATTGAGAGAGCTTAAAGCTCAAATCCAAGGGCTTCTTGATAAAGGTTTCATCCATCCTAGTGCATCCCCGTGGGCTTTTTCTGTCTTGTTTATTAAGAAGAAGGATGGTAGTATGAGGATTGGTGATTTTATCTTAAGCCATAAATAAGTGGATTGATAGCAGAATGACAAACTTATGGATAAGGAAGGTCCCAATGAGTATACTTGGGTAAAGGAAATTGAAGTATTTTAGTAAGAAACTGCGTATAAATTGGTTTACTCCACTGAATTTGATGAGTATACCTGAGTTCGAGTTGTCATGTTGATGAAATGCTGGCTTCATAGTGATAGTCAAGGCTGACTGAGCGTAATGGTAATAAGAGTTCGCGATGGATTGTGATGGGATGCAACTATAGAATAAAATTATTGGTTAAGCAAATTCTTGTATAGTAATTACGACTTGCGAGAATCTAAAGTTGTGGTTTTCCAATATTTAGTGAGTAACGTAGTTGTATGGAAAATTTTAAGAGATGGTGGGACACCACTCGAACTAAATTTTAAAGAGCTAGAGTTATAATGTAGAAAAATAGTGGGATGTAGTACAACCTTTCGAGAAAGTCTAGAGCAAGAATAATTGATTTGATTGCAAAGGCTAAAGAGATATCTTTATAGGGGTAGATAATTGGGTTCATAAACGCGTGATTTCATTCATTTTGTTGTGGCTATGGTAATAGTATCACAGATCCATCAGGTTGGTCAAAAACTATTGGAAAAGTGCATTAGAAAGGAGGGTATAGACATTAGCTCAGGTGTGATGATAAGTGTTTTGTTTTGTTTGAGGTTAGTAATGAGTACGATTGAATTGTTAGCGAAAGGTACTGTAAGATTGATGGAGAGGCGATCAATGATAAGCGAAGATCCATGAATTCATAAAAATCTTCAATGTAGAAGCTAATGTTGATAGATAAGGGGATTGTGTTATACGATTGAATTTACAATTTAGATTTTTCACTGTAAGTCTACATTCGTGGTAATGTATTTTGTCAAGGTATGAATTGGCAAGGTGAGAAATGATCAATTGTATCTGGTATTGAGCATTTGAAGGGACTTACACATGGGTTGAGTCGTAAAGTTTATTACTATTGATCTTTAAGTACCTAAGAAAGGTTTCTTTTTAAAAAGTGTTGGTTTGTAATAAGGTAAATGGTCGAAGTGTTCATGATGGTTGTGAGTATGATTCACTAGATATGCTCTTGTGTGTTTTCACTTTTGTTGGTGGATCCGTAGTGGTGGATCAGGGGTACCAAATTATGCGATGTTCTCTTGGTTAAGTTGGAAGATTGAGAAGATTTGGTTATTTTTAATGACATAATTGGTGTTGTCTTGGAGTTGTTAAAGTATTTTAGTGGTTCTACATGTACCACCTTGCTTATGACAAATTATAGAAGAGCTACCATGCATATTTGTGGTTGTCCGGCAATCTTAATAATCCTCTTATCTTCGAGGTCATGTATCGATTATGTGTGGTTGAATGTGGGGATCATTGGGTCAAATTCTACTAGTCTTAGGAGGTAATCTACAACTACTAAATCTAGCATTTCGATAGTGTTGTTGGAGGGGTTGTATGCTTGGACATATCCCTCGATGTGTATCTGATTTTTAAAGATCAATTTTGTTATAACTTAAGCTCATGGAAGTTTATGTTGTGAGAAGGAGATGTGATAAGAACTATGATTGTTAGGGTATTATGAGTGTGTGTTGGTTGGTTCAGGTTCACTTCTACTTGTAGCGAGTATTGACTTGGAATTTTATCATGATTATGTGCTAAAAGATTCGTCCGAATGATTGTGTCAAGGTCCTTGATAACATGTTGTAGACGTGTGTGCGATCAACTTTGGTGGTTGTTGGGAATCATTTTTGTTGTTAGTTAAGTTTACATACAACAATATTTATCACTCGAGTGTTGAGATGACTTCATTAAGGCATTGTAACGGAGGATGTGTAGGTATTCAATTGGTTGGTTCGAGATGTGAAACCCTTAGGGAGTAATGAGATTCAGTAAGAATGGAATGTGATACAAGTATCCACAGTAATTTTACGATTCAGATACTACTCTACCCTTACTTTAATCAGTCTTTCCTAGTTGATCACTCGAGGACGAGTGATGGGTAAATTGGTATCTATTGTAACCACCTAATTTCCGTTGTTATGGAAAAGCCAATGGAGTAAAATTTGGGGCCGGAAAACTTTTTTTGTAGTATTTGGATTTTCCCAACCTTGTCCAGATTTAGATGAAATCGGAGTCAATGAGGTGTAGGGAAATCTGGTAACAATTGGGTGAATCATTTATGATTTTGATAACATGGGTAATTAGATAATTCGTTAGGGAATCCGTACGACTTTACGTAATTCAATTCGGGCGAGTAGACCTCCCAAAATCGATCTTAGCGTAAAGTCTATTTACTGAGTGTCGTGGGTTAGCGATGTGTTGTGAAATGGGAATTTTGGAGTTCTTGAAATAACTCTCTATCTCGAGAATGCCGCTTTGGCGATGAGTTTTGCCACTTTGGCAGGACCGTTGTGGAGGGGTGGTGGCCGCAGTGGTGGGCCTAATGCAAATTAATGTCGTTAATAAACCCCTAAATGACCTCACTATTCACCTTTTGACTTTTAGATCTAAGGAACGAACCCCAGGCAACTCCTACTCGTTTTTCACCATTCTTGAGGCTAAAGTTAAGCTTTTCACTCCCCGAGTCTATTTTTCAATCCGTAGAACTTAATTGAATGGGTGAATATTGATGGGGGAGGGTTTGCTTATGGATTCTATCGTGGAAACAACCCTGAATTGGATAATTGGGATCATGGGTTTGATCTAGGGTTCATAGAATTATTAGCAATTCGGGTAATTAGTGATTGTTTATTGATTCCCGTATTATATTGATAGTTTGTAGACCAAGAACAAGAGGAACGAATGCGGAAAGGGAAGGATCAAGTTTCCTAGGGTTTCAAGCTTGTTTCGAGGTAGGTGATGGTTGTCATTTCATGTTGGTGTGATATATGTTTGTAATTGGTTCATTCTAATGCATGTATGTATGCGAATGTTGCATTATTGATCACCCTAATCATAAATAAGGATAATTGTATAATTGTATGCCATGAATCACCTCTTGTTGTATGATTGTGAGAATATACATTGTGATTGTGATTGTGGTTTGTTGAATAGATCGGTTCCCACGTTCTGGCATAAACATGGGATCAAATGCCACGTTTCGGCATAAACATGGGATTGGTTGCCACGTTCTAGCATAAACAGGGGATCAGTTGCCACATTCTAGCATAAACATGGGATCGACTGCCAGGTTCTGGCACACTAAATTGGATCGAGTACCATGAACCGGTATGATAATTGTTTGGGTTTGGGTTCCATGAGAGGACCATCGAATTGGGTTTCTTGAGAAGAATATTGAATTATGTTGTGTACCTACTTGTGATGATTACGTTCATATCTAATGATGATTCATATTGGAAGATTGTATGTTGCTCTAAATTGATAACCAATGTGTATTATTGAGAATGTGGGATGCTATATTGATTTGTAAAGGATGACTAATATTGTATATGTTCGGTATATGCCTGTTTTTTATAATGTTGTGGTTACTTGGATTTGTTTCACTTATTGGGATAATCGTGTGTCCTACCAGTACACAGTGGTTGTGTACTGATACTGTACTTGGTTATTCTTTGTTGATTACAGGGCATCTTCGGGAGGCTATTGATAGACTTCAGCTAGGTGACTAATGAGTGTCACCGGATTCAAGGCTGAGCCAGTTCTTTCAGGCTGCCATAGATCTTTCTTGTTTAAGTCCAGTCTATTCGGACTTACACCTGTTCTTTAGATGATTTTCTGGTTTACACTTATGAATCTTGTTAGAGTTTTGGTACATTGACTTTCAAGTTTTAGGGGTTGCTCTTCCGCATTAGTTTGGCTAGTTTATTTAAACCTTTGGAGTTTATGGGGACTCTATTTTTATTGTTATTTAAATTTGCTTCCATAGCATTAAATGAGTATTACTTTGGTTAAGCTGATTGGTTGGGATGTAGTTTTGGTTCTCCCATCGGAGGGTTTGTGTGGGTGTCACTCACGACGGTCTAGGTCGTGATAATTTTAAACCCACCCATTACCCACCTATTTTTAACTAAACCTGCCCGAATACTTATTAGACCTGCCCGCCCTAATACAAAAAGAACCCAATTAATAAAAAAAACTCTAAAACCTTCATTCCCAAATTTACACTCTATCTTCCAAACTGAATCACTATCAGAGGATACATCTTCTTATTCCATCATAGACATAAATGAACTGACCTAATTGAATCTTATCACTGTCCATTCCCCAAATCTTCAATTAGCATTACCAGAAAAAGAACATTCCCCAAATCTTCAATCAGCATTACCCGGAAAAGATACCAAATTGAAGAGCTTACAAGATTTCACAAAGGAGTTGGGGAAATGGAATGTAAATTTGGGAACGAAGGTTTTAGGCTTCTTTTTTATTAGTTAGGTTCTTTTTGTATTGGGGTGAATGGGTTTAATAAGTATTGGGGTGGGTTTAGTTAAAAATGGGTGGGTAATGGGTGGGTTTAAAATTATATTAAATAATTAAATTGCAACAAATTGTTGAGCGTCATAGTATTAAAAGGATTGTTTAATTATTTTAAACGGTACTCCGTTAATGAAGTGGCTAAAATTGAACCCGGAGGTGGATGTGGAGGGTATTTGTGAGCCAATAGGTGGATGGGGAGGTTATTTGGGAGCCAATAGGTGGATGAGGTGTAGTTGTGTACCATTTTCAAAACTTCCGAGGGTATTTTAGGCCCTTTTCTTATTAAATGATGAAGGAAAATAAGTTGGACGACAAATAAATTTTGTTTCTCCCATCATTGGTGGTGAAGAGATCTTTTGTACTTTTAAGTAAAAACATTTATTCTAGCTAGGAAAAAGGGCTTGATATACCCCTCAACTATGCCATTTAGAGTTGATGTATCCTTTGTTATGAAAGTCGCTCATATATATCCTTACCATTATACAAATGACTCACATATACCCCTATCGTTACAAAAGGAGCTCACATATACCTTTTATATAATGGAAGTGAAAAAATATTTTAAAATTTATATTTTTAACTCTTAATCCTATATTACTAAAACTGGGAAGCTCCAAACTCTAAAGTTGGATTACCATTTTACCCCTACACTATATTAAAATATAATTTAAAAATCTAACTAAATATGAAACAATTATGTTTTAATTACCTTTGGGAAAATAATAAATTATAATTATCATAGGGAACGATAATAGCAACGTGTATAAACAATTTTTAACATGTAATTTTTTAAAAGATTCTTAATTGTGATTTGCAACAATCAAGATTAAAATTATAAAAACTATGTATTACAATCAAATTAGAATAGAAAGTAAATCAGCAATTTTATAACAATAAATCATTATTATAAAAAAAATTAAAAATAATACTCTCTCTGGCCACTTTTAATTGTCATGTTGTTCTTTCAAATGTCAATTTGACTAATATTCAAAGTTAAATTAGACTACATTAATTCAATATTTTAACCAAAAAATTTAGATATTCAAAATCTATATGAAAAGTACTATATAATCTATTTTTTTGCATATAAATATGATGAAAAAATACATTGTAAAATGTTAGTCAAAGTTATTATCATTTGACTCTAGAAAAGGAAACTATGACAATTAAATGTGGATGGAGGTAGTAAATCACTATTAATTTTAGTTAAGATTCTTAATTCCTAGATTACAAAGCATTGCTAATTTGAAGGGCTTTTGATTGAATTGAAAGGTTTTCAGAAGATGAAAAGTCTGTCAGGACTTTAAGATTTGTATAAGACACTTTCTTTTGGTCTGTGTTCAAGAAAACCTCTAGGCTTCAGCCCTCCCTATAGCGTCAATTCACTCTTAAATTTTTGTTCCCCTTTCAAATCAATTTTTTAATCAAGTTACATATTATTCATTTTTATGTTTTTCTTGCCATTGATTTATCATATATTATCTTTTTGATTGTCAAGTTTTGTTGCAGCACAGCCCCAAACATAATTTCTATCAGAGTTGACGAGACATTATATATATATGTTTTTACTATTGATAAGTTGGCGTTACTAATTAACTTAGATTCTTTATGTTTGTTTGATTTTAGTGCAGCCTTATCAACATATCAGATATTGTGATGATGATTATAAAGTTTGTTAATGTTTTTATTCACAAGTATAGAGACTGTTCATAAATCAAAATAAAATATGAATAGTGCAGGCGTTTTAGTGAGACACTAGGAAATAGGAATCGTTGAAACATTTGTTTACTTCCAATCAGATGGAAGAAGTCATTTTGGCCTTTGTTAGGTGGACGAGAAATTATTTATCAACAAATTATTGTTTAGATAGCCAAATTCATCTAATGAAATCTAATATAAAAGGTGCATGAAATAATCTATAAATTACAAAATTTACAAAGAAGCACCTCCACAAATATTGAATCCCTTTTGAGCATAAGCGGTAGGTAGCTAATATAAAATATTAATGTTCATCATCCTCCGATCGATAACTTCTATTCTTGGTAACCTTTAATATCTATTTTTGATATCTTACATATTAGTTGGAATTGTATATAGATGAGTTTGATACCAACTAACAAGTATATACGTGCATCGCTCGTACCCGGCAACATATATATATATTGATGATCTTTCTTTTATTATAGAAATTGGCAATATTTAATAGGAAACACGTTCTCGTCCCTATAAATAATTGTCTTTCTTTTCCTCTCTGCATTTCAGGGGAAGTTTTGACATCTCAGGTGCTCTTGAATTTGCACCTGGGATGATCAATAATTGTATCCAGGCTCATCCTCTTTCCAGAGTTAGATCTAAGGTGTATGAGTTCTCGTGACTATTGCCTCATACTCCTATATTTTAACTAATTCTACATGGGGATATCTAGGTTAGTTGATTAAACAATAATTGTTCAGGTAAAGAAGATATAAGACTATATTTCTTTGAAGGTGATAGAGAAAGGACATCCTCTTTGAAAACTTTGTTGTTGTAATCTATGGTAAACGGTCATATTTTTTTAATCTGAACTCTAAATGACAAAAACTTGGTGGAAAGAAGACTCATAGAACTTTAATGTAATAGGTCATAGGTCACCTAATTCATCATACGGTGAGATATATGATTGTTTGAAGTTAACCTTAGTTTAATCTTATATCAAAACTCAATCGGTAAGGAAGCTTTCAACTAACATTTGTGCTAGGGGATTCTTGTGATATTAATTCATCTCCAAATCTAGTCGTACATTAAAGAATTGACCTTAACATGTAAGCACAATTTTAGAATCACTTGATACGATCTTATACGCATATGAAAAACGGTTTTGGTCTTATCATAAATTTTCTGCGTGTTTCACCATTCACACAACCCCTCTTCTTGTTACTATGAGTGACTTAAACAACAGAACCCTATGATTAACAAATCATATATAATGACCACTTTAAGTTATCAGGACAATCAATGAACACAAAACAATTTTGAATTGTGATGGAACTCGACTATCTAAAGTCAGTTGAAGCAAGACGTACATCAACCCAATTTATACTTGGAAGCTTAAACATAAAATTTCAACATCTGAATTCATTATAGAGATAAAGTCAAATAACAATATGAAAGCAAAACAATTTCCCAAGATTTGGTGTTACATTGGGATGAGCAAAACTAAAAAGATATAGTACAAATAACTCGACTAGTATAGAGATCAGCAATGGAAATGTAGGAATATAAAAATACAAAGCATTATGTCTATTTTCTTGAGATAAAAACAAAATTCGAACAAAAATTACTCAAAGTGAACCCTTTTCAGTCCACAAGAACAAACTTTGGTACGCATGAACTCCACAAGAACAATATATTTCTCACACCTAAATATAATGAGAAATGTAAATCAATTTTTAGTAAAATAATTCCACAGCAAGGACACACTTCTACTTTGCATTACTTATCCCTTTTTGTAAGTGTTTCAAAGTAGAAGTGCACCGTTCCCAAGTAATATTTTTACTAGAAATTTATTTATATATCCTATTATATGTAGGTCTAAGAAAAATACTGTTCTGGTGGACTTCATAGGTATCAACGATTTGGTTATGACAAGCCTTATAAATGATCTTAAGATGCTTATACTTGCATCTACAACCCTGTGCAATGATTCTGAAAATACGTCTATAATCTCTATATTATTTTAGAGTTGTCTTTAGCCTTCTGGATGTTCTTGCAAAATTGAACAACAAGCACTTCATGTGGGGATCATTTTACCACATAAGACAAGACATAGATGGATGTGTTGAATGGAGCAGCAACAAAGTGATTGATATAGAGATAGGCATGAAAGCTTGAGAAAATGTGGGAAGGCTATATATTGTTGTCTCGACAATACTTTCTACAATGGATTTGATTAATTAGCTCTTTATAAGAAACCTTTACCGCTACTACCTGCAATCTAGTTTGTGAATTGTTTCTTAGCTATGTATGATAAAGCAACTACGTTCATGACATAATTCTACTTATACATCAATTTAAAACCCTTTGCAGTGAATCTCAAAGTACGTTTATAATATCCAAATTATTTTCTTATACTTGTCGAGTTGTTTTTCACCTTGTGGATATTCTTATAGAATAGAACAAAAAGCACTTCCTGTGGGGATTATTTAACCTCATAAGACAAGATATAGAATCATAGCTCGAGGTGTTGAAGGGGGCTGCAACAAAATGAATGATATGGATATAGAAATGATAGCTGGATAAAATGTAGGAAGGTTAGACATTCTTGTCTCGACAACTACTTTCTGAAATTACTTTGATTAATTAGCTCTTTAACATAAAATTTTACTGTTTCCACCTGCAATCTAGTTACTGAATTGTTTGTTGTCTATGTATGATAGTGCAACTACATTCATTGCATATTAGTTTGGTTGCGTTGAGTAATTATAGTTCAAATTTTTATATTATCTTAAGAATGTAGACATAATGCTTTCTAGCTTTATGTTTTTGCATTTCCATTGTTGATCTCTATACTAGTTGAGTTATTTGTACCATATCATTTTAGTTTCTCTCATGACAATGTAACACCAATTCTTAGGAGATTATTTTGTTTCCACCTTGTTATTCGACTTCATCTTTATAAATAATTCAATTATTAAACTTGTATGTTTTATCTTCCTAGTATAAATTTTGTTGATATACGTCTTGAATCAACTGAATCGGAATAGTCGAGTGCCATCACAATTTAAATTGTTTTGTGATTTTTGACTGTCTAGATAACTTAAAATAGTCATTATATATGCTTTCTTCATTGTTTTGTATTGTTGACTAAGGCACTCATAGGCACAAGAAAAGGGGTTGTGTGGATGGTGTAACACCCCGAATATTTCTAAGCTAAGACCCGAACCGTTTTTCATTTGTGTATAAGATCATACTGGGTGATCGTTAAATTTTCTTTGTGTGTTAACGCCAATTATTTTATGTGGGAATAGATTTGGAAATGAATTAAGGTCACTAGAATCCCGTAGCACAAAGTTAAGTTGAATGCGCCCTTACCGATTGAGTTTTAACATAAGATTCTACCTAGGTCAACTTCAAACAATCAAATCTCTCACAATATGATCAATTAGGTGGCCTATGACCTATCAAATTGAAGTTCTATGAGTCTTCTTTCCAATGCCACAAAGTTTGCCTTATTTAGAGTTCTGAAATAAAAAGTTCTGTCCATTTTACCTAAGACTACCACATAATAGTTCAAAGAGGATGATCTTTCTCTCTCACTTTCAAAGAAATATAGTCATATATCTTCTTTACCTGGACAATTACTATTGAATAGACTATCCGAGATATCCCCATGCAGAACTAGTTCGAATTTAAGAGTATGAGGCAATAGCTCTGAGAATTCATACACCTTACGTCTAACTCTAGAAAGAGGATGAGCTTGGATACAATTATTGAGCATTCCTGGTGCAAATTCTAGAGCTCATGAGATGTCAAAACTTCCCTTGATATGTAGATCAGAAGAGATAGACTACTAATTATAGCAAAGAGAAAGTGTGTTCCTATTGAAGGTTGCCCATCCGTGAAATAAAAAAAATCATCAATCTATACAATGTGTGTTACTATTGAATGTTGAACATTTGTCAAATAAAAGAATGATCATCAATATATATATATAAAAGAAAACCTTAGGCCCACCTACATAGCACCAGCACAAATCAGAATTCCCTTTTAAATTTATTTATTGCCAAAACTAATCTTCCCCTTTCATGAAAAGTTGTGATTTTTATGAAGAGTTGCGACTTTAATGAAGACTTGTGACTTTAATGAAAAGTTGTGACTTTTAAGAAGAGTTACGACTTTTATGAAGAGTTGCGACTTTTATGAAAAGTTGTGACTTTTATGAAAAGTTGCGACCTTAATGTAGAGTTGCAACTTTTATGAAAAGTTGTGACTTTTATGAAAGATTGTGACTTTTCCGAAGGGTTGCAAGTTTTCCAAACAGTTGTAACATTTCCGATGAGGCACAATAAATATATGTTCACGCTACCCTTTGTTGTCTATGAATAGACGGATTTCCTCTCATTTTAAAACAACAAAAATTCTAAACCTTTTCTTCTTCACAATTAAATATTTGTGTAGTTTGTTCCTTTTTAGTGGCTCACTGACACCATTGCTTATGTTATAGATCTTGGTATTTATTTATGCATTCATTAATTTATGCTTATGTTATTAAGGATAAATGATAAGAAGTAATAAATTTCCTTTACATATTAATGTTTGTTACTACGTAATCTTGTATGTAAGGTGATATAGTATTTTAGTTTTAATGACTAATAGGTTTTAAGTATTATTTTATAAATTATGTGAAATTCAATTCTCGCGCGAAGCGCGTGTAATTTTACTAGTATATATATATATATATATCAACATCACCTTTGGTGAAACTATTTCATTTCTCTAAGTTTCTACCTTATCTTTGTAGAATTATAGTCTTCTTCGTTTTCATGCCGCATACATATCATATTGTTGTTGTCTAATTCATTTATCTAGTATCCTATAAAAGTATTATCGTGATATAAAATAGAAAATATTTTCAATAATAAAAATTAATAGTTGAATAAAATTTAAAGTATTGTTTATTGAATCTTTAATATTATTTAAGAATATTTTATGATCAATCACTATTTTCTTATCTATTTTTAAATAGCTAAAAAGGATTGTGTCTTGTGACATAAAATTTTCTTAATTAAAATGAACACAAAATAATAGGAAAAAATACATGGAATGATATATGTCCAATGAAGAAGGAAGACAAAAATATATGTTCATGCTATATTCCCTATAGGGTTCCATTTGATTAAATTCTCTTGTCACCAACTCTTTACTTACATATCTATTAAAAAATATTATTATCATTTATATACTATCATATTTTAAGTAAAAGTGAAAATTTATTTTTGAAATAGTTGATTTAACATCAAAACTAATGATCCAACAGACTATGTTGATGCCCGTTGTTTTAGCAAAATCAGAAAGAAACTGCTTCATTTGATGGTAAAAAAAAACCAAAGAAGAAATATCTTACCCAAATCATGTGACTTTATTCATATTTGCTTATTATTATTGTATTTTCCACAATATTTCGTCACTAACTCATGGAAATCATAAGAAAAAGTACGAGTGTGAATTTTTGAATGATTTGCTATAATTTGTTCACCAACTCTTTCTTATGTGGTACCTCGAATTTCGTTGAATTTTGAACTTAATCAACTCTTGCAAATAACCCTGAGATTTTTTAAGAAGAAGAAGAGTAGAAAGCTTAAAAAAATCGTATTTTAAAAGTGAGAGAAAACCCGCTATTTACAGCAAACAAATAGTAGTATTAACAGGGGTTAATTGTTCTTTACCAGAAAAGATACAACCTTTCGAAAAAGTCACTGCTCATCGGAAAAATCACAACCTTTTGCAAAAGTCACAACTCATTGGAAAATGCACAACCTTTCGGAAAAGTCACAACCCTTAGAAAAAATCACAACCCTTCGGAAAAATCACAACTCATCAAAAATGTCAAAATCTGTCAAAAAAGTCACATCTCTTTTAGAAATAACAACCCTTTATATGAAAAGATATCTCAATAATCGTATCCATGCTCATCCTCATTCCAGAGTTAGAAGTAAGATGTATGAGTTCTCAGCGCTATTGGCTCAAACTTTTAAATTTGAACTAGTTCTGCATGGGGATAAATGGGATAGTCTATTCAACTTTAATTATCTAGGTAAAGAAGATATACGACTATATTTCTTTGAAAGTTAGAGACAAAGGTCATCCTCTTTGAAAACTATGTTGTGATAGTGTCTGGTAAAATGACCCTATATTTTACTCCGACCTCTTAATGAGGCAAACTTGGTGGCATTGTAAAGAAGACTCATAGAACATTAATGTGATTGGTCATATGTCACCTAATTCACTGTATTCTGAGAGATATGATTGTTTGAAGTTATCCTAAGCATAATCTTATATCAAAACTCAATCGGTAAGGAAACTTTTAACTCAAATTTGTGCTAGGGTATTCTTGCGACCTTAATTCATCTCCAACTCTATTTGCACATTAAATAATTGACCTTAACACATAAGCACGATTTAAGAATTATCTGATATGATCTTATACGCAAATTAAAAATGGTTCATGTCTTTTCATAAATTTTCGGGGTGTTACACCACCTATAGGCCCACTCTTCTTGTGCCTATGAGTGTCTTAATCAATAGAACTATATGATCCAGAAATAATAAATAATGACCACTTTCAATTATCAAGACAATCAATAAATACAAAACCATTTTACCTTCCTACATTTTATATCAATCACTTTGTTGTTGCTCCCTTCAGCACATGCATCTATGTCTTGTGTCATGAGGTAAAAGAATCTCCACATGAACTGCTTGTTGCTAAATTTTGCAAGATCCACAAGGCTAAAGACAACTGTACAGGTATAAGAAAATAAAATAGAGATTATAGACGTACTTTGAAAATCATTGCACAGGGTTTTAGATGCAAGTATAAGCATCTTAACATCATTTATAAGCGTTCTCATCTCAAATCTATGATACGCATGAATTCCACCAGAGATGTATATTTCTCAGACCTACATATAATAGGAAATGTAAATCAATTTCTAGTAAAATCATTCCTTGGAAAGGGTGCACTTCTCTTTTGCAACACTTACGAAAAGTGCTAAGTGTTGCAAAGTAGAATTGCACCCTTGTTATGAAATTCTTTTACTAGAAATCAATTTGCATTTCCCATTATATGTAGGTCTAAGAAATATATTGTTCTGGCGGAGTTCATGTGTACCAAATATTTGGTGAGAAGAACACTTATAAATGATGTTGAGCTACTTATAATTGCATTGACAACCCGTTGCAGTAAATCTCAAAGTACGTTTATAATATCTATATTATTTTCTTATACTTGTAGAGTTGCCTTTAACCTTGTGAATCTTCTTACAAAATCTAACAACAACATTTCTTGTGGGGATTATTTTACCTAACAAGACAAGACATATAATCAGAGCTGGATGTGCTAAATGGGGTAACAACAAAGTGATATATATGGATATAAACATGATAGTTGGAGAAAATATAGGAAGGCTAGACATTGTTCTCTCGACAAGTACTTTCTAAAATGACTTTCATTATTTTGCTCTTTAACAGAAACTTTTATTGCTGCTACCTGCAATCTTGTTTTTGAATTGTCTGTTGGCTATGTATGATAGTGCAACTACATTCATGGCATATTTCTTTGGCTGAATTGAGTAATTTTGGTCGAATTTTGTTTTTATCTCAAGAATAGAGACATAATGCTTTCTAGTTTTCTGTTTTGGCAATTCCATTGTTGATCTCTTTACTAGTTGAGTTATTTGTTTCATGTCATTTTAATTTTGCTCATCACAATGTAACACCAGTTCTTAGGAGATTGTTTTGTTTTAAAATTTTTATTCGACTTTATCATTATTAATAATTCAGCTGTTAAGTTTGTATGTTTTATTTTCCTAGTATAAATTGGCTTGATATACGTGTTGATTCAACTGAATTGGAAGATAAGTGAAAGTGTTGATTAAATATACTTTCTTGGCGTAAGGTTTTGTTGACTAAGACACTCATAGGCACAAGAAGAGGGCTTGTGTGGGTGGTGTAACACCCCAAAATTTTCTAAGCTGAGACTCGAACCTTTCTTCATTTGTGTATAAGGTAGTATTAGGTGATTCTTAAATTTTCCTTTTGTGTTAAGGACAATTATTTAATGTGGCAATAGAGTTGGAGATCCCCTACCACAAAATTTAGTTCAAAGCTTCCCTACCAATTGAGCTTTGATATAAGATTCTTCTAAGGTCAACTTCAAAAAATCATATCTCTCATAACATAATAAATTAGGCAGCCTATGACCTATCAAATTAAAGTTCTACGAGTCTTATTTCCAACACCACCAAGTCATTTAGAGTTCGAAAATAAAAAGTTTTTACCATTTTACAAAAGACTACCACAAAAGAGTTTTCAAAGAGGATGACCTTTCTCTCTCACTTTCAAAGAAATATAGTTCTCTATATTCTTTACCCGGAAAATTATTGTTGAATAGACTATGCCAGATATACCCATGCAGAACTAGTTAAAATTTAAGAGTATGAGACAATATCTTTGAGAACTGAAACACCTTACGTCTAACTCTCAGGGAGGAGGATGATCCTAGATACAATTTTTGAGCATTCCAGGTGCAAATTCCTGAGCACATGAGATGTCAAAAATTTCCCTAAATTGTAGATAAGAAGAGATATACATCTAATATAGGGAAGAGAACGTGTATTCCTGTTGAATGTTTCCCATTCGTCAAATAAAAGAAAGATAATTAATATATATAACATGTGTTGCTATTAAATGTTTTATAATCGACAAATAAAAGAAATAACATCAATATATATACATATATATATATATATATTATACTGTTGAGTTTTGTTTTATTTGACGAATGAGCAACATTTAATAGGAACACACTTTCTCTTCACTATAACTAGTAGTCTATCTCTTCTTAATTGGATTTCTGGGAATTTATTACATCTCATATGCTCTGGAATTTGAACGGGGAATGCTTAATATTTGTATCAATGCTCATCCTACTTCAAGAGTAAGAAGTAAGGTGTATGAGTTCTCAGAGCTATTATTTCATACTCTTAAATTTGAACTAGTTCTGCATGGGGATATCTGGGATAGTTTATTCAACAATAATTGTCCGGGTAAAGAAGATATAAGACTATATTTCTTTGAAAGTGATAGGGAAAGCTCATCCTATTTGAAAACTTTATTGTGGTAGTATCTAGTAAAGCGCTTATATTTTTTGTTCCGAACTCTAAATGAGGAAAACTTTTTGGCGTTGGAAAAAAAACTCATAGAACTTTAATGTGATAGGTCATAGGTCACCTAATTCATCATATTCTGAGAGATATGATTGTTTGATGTTAACCTATGCAAAGTCTTCTATAAAAACTCAATCGGTACGGAAGCTTTTAACTCAAATTTGTGCTAGGGGATTCTTGTGACCTTAGTTCATCTCCAACTCTATTCACACATTAAATAATTGACCTTAACACATAAGCACGATTTAAGAATCGTGTGATACGATCTTATATGCAAATGTAGAATGGTTCGGGTTTTATCATAAATTTCTGGGGTGTTACAACATCCACACGCCCCCTCTTCTTGTTCCTATGAGTGTCTTAATCAATAGAAATATATGATCAAAAAATAATATATAATGACCACTTTCAATTATAAAGACAACCAATGAACACAAAACCATTTTGAATTGTTCTGGAACTAGACTATCTGAAGTCGCTTGAATCAAGACATACATCAATCCAATTTATACTAGGAAGCCAAAACATACAAGTTTAATAGTTGAATTAATAATACAGTTAAAGTCGAATAACAATGTGAAAGCAAAAGAATTTCCCAAGATTTGGTGTTACATTGTGATGAGCAAAACTAAAAAGACATGGTAAAATAACTCAACTAGTATAGAGATCAACAATGGAAATGCAAGAAGATAAAAAATAGATAGCATTATGTCTATTTTCTTTAGATAAAACAAAATTTGAACAAAAATTACTCAGTGTAACAAACAAATATGCCATAAATGTGGTTGCACTATCATACATAGCCAGCAAACAATTCACAATTTAGATTGCAGGTAGCAACAGTAAATGTTTATGTTAAAGAGCTAATTAATCAAAGCCATTTTAGAAAGTAGTTGTCGAGACAACAATATCTAGCCTTTCTACATTTTCTCCAACTTCATGTCTTTCTCTATATCAATCACTTTGTTGCTGCTCCATTCATCACATCCATCTATTTCTTGTTTCATGAGGTAAAATAGTGCCCACACAAAGTGCTTGTTGTTCTTTTTTGCAAGAGTATCCAAAAGGCAAAAGACAACTCTACAAGTATAAGAAAATACTATCGATATAATAGACGTACTTTGTGAATCACTACACAGAGTTGTAGATGCAAGTATAAGCATCTTAACATCATTTACAAGCGTTCTAATAACTAAATTGGTGATACACATAAACTCCACTAGAGCATTATATTTCTCAAACCTACATATAATAGGATGTAAAGCAATTTCTAGTAAAAACATTCCTTGGAAACTGTGCACTTCTACTTTGCAACACTAACGAAAAGGACTAAGTGTTGCAATGTAGAAGTTTGCCCTTGTCATGGAATGTTTTACTAGAAATTGATTTGCATTTCCCATTATATGTAGGTTTGAGAAATATATTATTCATGTGGAATTCATGTGTATCAAAGATTTGGTGATGAGAACCCTTATAAATGATGTTATGATGCTTATACTTGCATCTACAACTTTGTTAAGTGATTCTCAAAGTAAATCTATAATCTCTATATTATTTAATTATATTTGTAAAGTTGTGTTTCACCTTGTGTATGTTCTTACAGAAGGGTACAACAAGTACTTCCGGTTGGGATTATTTTACATCATAAGACAAGACATCAAATCATATATGGATGTGTGGAAGTGGGAAGAAATAAAATGATTGATATGGATATAGACATGATAGCTTGAGAAAATGTAGGAAGGCTAGACATTTTTGTCTCGACCACTACGTTCTGAAATGACTTTGATTAATTAGCTCTTTAATAAAACTTTTATTGCTGCTACCTGCAATATAGTTTGTGAATTATTTTTTGGCTATGTATGATAGTGCAACTACATTCATGACATATTTGTTTGGTTAAACTGAGAATTTTTGTTCAAATTTTGTTATTATCTCAAGAAAATAGACATTATATTTAAACTTGTTTTGTGTTTATAGATTGTCTTAATAAGTGAAAGTGTTCATTATATATACTTTCTTTATCATATGGTACTTTTGAATCAAACACTCATAGTCACAAGAAGAGGGGTTGTCTCGATGGTGTAACACCCCAAATATTTCTAAGCTAAGGTCCTTATCGTTTGAGTTTTGATATAAGATTCTACTTAGATCAACTTCAAACAATCATATATCTTAGAATATGATGAACTAGGCGGCATATGAAATATCGAATTAAAGTTCTACGAGTCTTCTTTCCAAAGCCATAAACTTTACCTCATTTAGAGTTCGGAAATAAAAAATTTATGACCATTTTATCTTAGATAACCACAAAAGAGTTTTCAAAGAGGATGGCCTTTCTCTCTCATTTTCAAAGAAATATAGTCCTATGTCTTCTTTACCCAAACAATCATTGTTGAATAAACTATCCCAGATATCCCTATGAAGATTAGTTCAAATTTAAAAGTATGGGGAAATAGCTATGAGAACTCATACACCTTACGTCTAACTCTGGAAAGAAGATAAGCCTAGATAGATTATTGAGCATTCTAAGTACAAATTCCAGAGCATGTGAGATATCAAAACTTGCCCTGAAATGTAGATAATAAGAGATAAACTACAAATTATAAGGAAGAGAACATGTGTTCCCATTGAATGTTGCCCATTGGTCAAATAAAAGAAAGATGTGGACTAGTTCTTTCCTTAAACTTGCAAATTCTGGAGCTTATAGACATTAGTTTTTGTCCAACATCATTTGGGATGGTTAGCTTCCTGTTGACTGATGTAGCAGCCATATGTCTAATAGTGTAAGCCTTAGAATAGGTGATAACTCAGCTCTATTGACCTTCTATGCTTGGTTCCCTCTTTCTACGACTTTGTGGTTTATGGTTAATATTTCAGTGTTCGCTTGGTGACATGGCATTGGATTTGGTCCGGGCATGGAGTATAGTATTGATTACCTTAGTATGGGCATCTTTCCTCGCTGGTCCTACGATGATGATTTGGAATAGTATTCTTCAGCAACCTTATGTTAGCAGATTTGAGGTCTCATCATACTGCCTTACTATTGGTTGCAAATTTGAGGTCTAGCTATTTGATCTACAATTGCAGCACATGATACGGGCTCTTTATCCACTACAAATTTGATACATATTGGGTAGATCATATTGGTTCCTTTGGAGGCCTATCTGCAGTTTGAGGTCTGGGCTATGAGTTTGTAGCTTGGGATGATCTTATTGGTAACTTTGGGAGGCCTATCCGCGGTTCAAAATCTAGTGTATGCTCCCTCTGTTTCTATATTCAGATGGTTTTGTTCCTAATACTTATAGCTATTCTATGTACCTATCAGGCTTTTGTGGATCCATTTGTTTTTTGAACTTGCACACGAGTGTACCTTGTAGGCCTATGGGGTAAGTTAGATTTTAGTCAGTTTTTTTTTAAATTCACTTTAGTTTTTCTCTGCACTCATGTGTATTTTCATAAATTTATCCTCTTTCACCTTTGTTGTGTTTAATTTTCCTCTTTATATATTTCCTTTACTTTTCTTGTTGAGTCAACCTATGATGCTTACTGAGTACCTGTTGTTTTGGTAATCATGTTACACTCAACATCTATTTTGTCACGTAGGTACGAGCACCAACTATCAATGTTGAGTTAGAGCCAGAAGTCGTATTATTCGGAGGCAAGGGATGAGCACGTGGTGTTCTAGATCATACTTGTCTCCATCATTAATAGTTAACTAGTCTTTTGTATTTTGAGATAAGTCAGTTTATTTGTGGTTCAATTTTGTGACATGTATTTTGTCACGCCCCTAGAATACACCCTGGGCAGAACTAGCACTCGAAGACCATTGTTGGCCTCAAGCGAACCCTTGGCCTAGCTTACTAACTCAGCGGAAGACTTAACTCATCACATACACATTTATGAAGTAACTACAATGTTATAAAGGAACATTCAACTAGCCATTAAGGAAAACTCAAGTCTTTAACATATGAAATGAAACTGAAAAAATAAAGCCTCTAAACTAACTGAGATGGATATTGGGACAGGCCTACGACATTCTAATGAACTAATTCTAAAAACTGAAAACAGTGAAAAAGAGTCCTCCGGAATGCGAAGAGGCTCACCAACAGACTCTGAACTGCTCACTGGATCAATGAATGCACCAGATGCCAATCCTAGTTACCTGTGTCTGCATCATATGATGATGCAGGACAACTGGCATCAGTACATTGAATTTACGAGTATGCTAGTTGGAATGCTAAAACAACATAGGCTGGAAAGAGAATCTGAAAAAATAATTACCTTCAATCTTCTCAACTCATTAATAGTTAACTGAACTCATTTCAATATAAAGTAGTTTAAAACAAGTGTAATATAAAAAAATGTTGTTTAAAAAAACATGATGTCAACTCTGTGTATATACAAGGATACAACAACTCTGAAATGATTGTAAAATACAATAAACCCTGAAATGTACGTAAAAATACAGTAAACTGATGTATATAAAAACACAATAACTTTTGTGGGAGTTTCTCTAACCGACAACCATCATATAAGAGTTATTGTTGTGATATAGTGATCTCCGTCACTCTGCCAGCGCATCCTATACCCGGCCAAAGGTATAGGACCTAAATTACTAAGTGGATCCACTATTCTATGCGAAAAGGGTTCCTCTAAAAAGTATGACCCTTTTCTACCCATGATGGCAACATGGTATAAGGGGGCTGATAGTTGTATGAACTCTTCCCCATCGGTGCTCAATACTACTCCCAAAAATGATACTAGCTCTTTATGTTTAAAAACTTACTTCTTCTATGATTTGAGATTAGTACTCAAAAACATAGCTCAAAGGCTATCTTGGAAATCAAAGTTTCCCCTCTTATTTCATTTATAAAGCGATTACTCTTTTTAGAAAACTAGCCCAAAGGCTCTTTGGAAAATCAAGGTTTTCCTTTCTTGTTTAAATGTGAAAACATTTTAAATCCTTTAGGAATACATAGTCCCCATATACTTTTGAAGAAATGGACGTCAAACTCAAATCTTTACTCAACTTGGACTTTAAGTCTTAAAACAAGGTTAGAACATTTATAAAAAACATTTGAAAACTTTGATGGACTTCCCTTAACTTGACTTTTGACTTCTCTTGATATTGATCCTAACTTTACTTGAATTGGATTATGGATTCAAGGTTCATGATCTCATGTTTATGGATGATTTCATGATGTTTAGATGTACCTTAGAGAGTAAGAATCAATTAGGAAATATAGGTACATCACTTAGGAACTAGTACAAAAAGGTGGGGGAAGAATGGGGAGAACTGGCGTCCCTGGCGCTCTGAGAGATGCGGGGTGCCAGCCCTCAAACTTCAGAGGAGCTGCTGGGGAACGCTAGCTGGCGTGTCACCCCAAGGGGTGAACTTCAGAGCCCCTTTTGGGGCGCGCTGGCTGGCGCCATGCCCCACCCCCTTCCCCAGGTTTTTGACGATTTTTCTTCTCCGTTTTTCATCTCTAAGCCCTCCTAACTTCCATGGTTCTTTCCCCAAACACTTAGGGACAATAGTACCCTCCACATAAAACAGATTCGAGTCGAAAATTCACCCGAAAACACTAATCAAATCAACAAGAGACTTCAACAACACAACCATCAAGAACTCAACGAATTTTCAACAGTATTCTTCAAGAACTCACTTTCTTTGTATTCAACAATTTAAATTCGCTGAATTAAAACAAGATTGTCGTGTTGGTGAACTAACCCAACACTATGTGGTTTCACATACCTTGTAGGGATCACCCCCGACGAATTCCACTCGCAAGGCTTGAACGTTCATGGTGATTTCTTGATTTCTCTCCTCTTTTCTCTTCTTTCTTCTCCTCTCCAAGCCCTAGCGTAAATTTTAATTTTACGAAACTGAATAAAGTCTGGTTTTACCCCAATAAATCTCCTAAAAGACTATTGTATGGGTTGTGTCCCTAGTGTTTATTATAAAAAGTTGTATTAGATGGTTTGAGACAAAGTCTAGAAAGTCTTCCATTTGCTTTTATGAGAAATGACTTCAATTGTACAAGTTTTAAATTTTCCTGTATTTTCTATTATCTTATGTTTAAAATGTGCTAAGGGCTTGTATGCGACCCCTTCGGGGTCAACTACGCCATGTTACGTCTAGGGGGTACCCTAGGTCGTGACATAAGCATACTTTCATGAACATGCTTTCTTTTCAATAATTCAAAAGCTTCATCGTATCTCAAAAATCAAACCATCTTCAAATTCATTTACATCAATTTCATAAAGAGAAGACATGCATATTTTCATAAATTAATCTTTCATAGTTCAAGACCCACATTATATCAACATAGCTTAGAAAACATGGGTTATTAATGGGTTCATGGAAATCAACTTAAAAACATGCAATTACTTCAATTCATGCATAAAAGTTCATACATCAATCAAAACAATCAACATTGAATGGAACCCATGACATGGAATAAAAACCCTAACTCAATCGGGGATTTCAAACTTTGTAAATTGGAGAATTTGGGAACTCCACAGAGGAAAGGGCTCCATGGATAAAAACTAGCATACCTTGATTCTAAAAGCTTGGAAGAAATGGGGGATTAGGAGACTTAATTTTACAACCCTAGCTTTCTTCTTCAACTTCTAAAGAGAGAAATATTTTCGAGGGGGAGCTTGATCTACACTAGAGAAATTAATAGAATGAATTGAGTTTAGGTGATTTGGGGGTATAAAATCATTATATAGGTCTTTGGTCACAAGTAAAATCGACATAGTACTGAATTAAAATGGTTTCTGGAAGAGACAAAGTAGCCCTTAAAAATAATTGTCGTCGTCAACGACGGTGGCAAACCACATTTGTGGTTCGACCTACGCACCATCTTTTTTTGCCATCGTTGACTTTAGAAACTCAATTACTGGACCACTAACGACAGAACCCTTCCTACGGCCCGTTGTTCAAACGGCGAACCATAGGTCATGGTCATCATTTTCGACTTCTGACACTTGAAATATTTCTAAGTCTGGGACTTTCCTATGATACCTATCCACGACACATGGAATGAATGATGGATTGTCCTAGTGAACTGTTAGTAAATACCAGAACTTGACACATTATTTGAAAACTACTATTGGCCATCCACGGATCAGACCTACGGTCAGTGTGAAAGACCATTGTCAATGGTTGACTACATCAGACTGGCACCCGATTATTTCAAAAGCTTTAAATTCTACCCTTTCTGAATCCAAGGTGTTACAATATGTACCCCTTGAGAACATTCGTCCTCGAATGGTATTTAATACATCATAAGGAACACAAAAATAGATCTAGCATCCCAACATGAATGCAATTACTTAAATGCACATATCAAAGGAGGAAATTTCAAATCCAAGCTAAAGCATAATAAAAACATATTTTCATAAGGTCTATATTCAACTCATACTCAATGCACATAGGCATGACGAAATCATTAATTAAACCAAATCATGTATTTGAAATTATTTTTTTTTTCATGAGCATGCATGCATGAGGAAACATGAGGTTGACGAAGACACAAGAATCCTAAACAGTGAACCATGAGGGGCAAAGACCTCAAGCTAGACTCAAAGATAATAGAAAGAGGTAGGGATACTATAGCTTCACGTCGCCTTCGAACTATCAAACACCAAACCATAACAAGGAACTCTTTCAAAATCACCATAGTTCTACTCATGTACGAAGCATGAAGCACACTATCTGCCCCTTGGGAGCAAACCCCACCAATCATTTCAAATCCATCTCCCTCAATAAGAAACATAACACTAAAGTCTTAACAACCACTAAACCATTGATACAAGTAAAATATTATGAAGTTTCCACAAGGATTTTCAAAGACTACCCCAAAAACAATGTCCATATATGGAGTCTTACCATATCCAACAAAACACTCAACATCAACCAATACATAACCACAAGCTATAAGACCTTAACTTCCAAATAGCGCATCCAGGGAACCCTCATGATCTTCTTGAGTATGAAGAGAGCATAGAACTTATCTTGTTTTTCACCACCACTAGGACCAGAGGAAGGGTAGGGTTAAGCCCGTCAAAGAGTATCTCACTCGTTCCTAGCTTTAGTAGGATAAATCCTTATCTTATGATTTGACTTTCCACAACGAAAACATGCACTTGAATATGCTAGACATTCACCCTCATGTTATATCCCACACTCCTGACACTCTAGCCAAAGTTGCTACCTACCACCATTACCTTAAGAATGATCACGTAATCAACCCTTTAATGTGACGACTCACTGATGAGTCCACAAATTGGACTCACTTAGGGCTATATTTTAATAGAAATTATGCCCTCAAATGCATGTTTTCTCGATATCTGATGAAAACCTTGAAGTTTCAGGTATTTGATGTTTGAGGGAAATCATCGACACAATCAAGCAAAAAGGAGCCAAAAAAGCTAAAAGAATGAAGAAATGAGAATCTACAAATTGCCGAAGCCATTCAGTGAATTACTGATATACCGTGAGTTTACGGTATTTCTAATACATTTCACTTGCAAGTTGTGTGTGTCTAGGGCCTTTTTATATTGGTTTTTATGTGTTTTTATCATGTTTTGCAGGAAAGGTGTTTAGGTGCGGAAGTTTAGAGACAGCCGAAGGAAATGCAGAAAAAGGCATCCACGGAGGTGATCTACGGACCGTAGCTCCATTCACGGTCCGTAGGTTATGACCATAGATCAGCAGGCATGGTATTGAGGACAAATCAGGGAAATCTGACCAAGTGTGGAACCACGGTGCCCATTAACGGTCCGTAGATTGATCTACGGACCGTACTGTTGATCCGTAGAATGAGACTGCAAGGGTTCCAGTACCTGATTTTTGAAGATTCTAAGTATGGAGCTACGGAGGGTATTGACGGACCGTAGGTCGATCTACGGTCCGTACTGCTGGTCCGTCGTTTGCTTCAGAGAAGCTGATTTTTGGAAGCTGAAATATTTTCTAAGTCCCGAGTGACGGAAGGGACTTACGGACAGTAGATCCATCGACGGTCCATAAGTAAGTCTCGTGGATCGAAGACGCGTACCTGAACAAAACTTTCCTTAATTTGTTTCCCTTTTTATTTAGGATTTGTTTTCTATATATAGGACATGTAAACCTCATTTTCGGGGGTTAGACATTATTATTCTATTTTTGCTTTGTAACTTTGGAGATTAATTTGCAACTCTAGCAATTATTGATTTTCGAAGTTCATTTTGAAGATTTTGGCTGTGCAATTCAAGTAAAAATTTCTGGTTTTATTATTCTCTCTACGTAAGTTCATGATTTCTTTATCTACGATTATGAATTGTGTTCTTGCCAATATGAGTAACTAAATCCACAACTAGGGTTGTGGGAACCATGATCGATTAACAAAGTATGAATAGTAAATAAGCAATTCTTGAATAGTTTGTTGCATGTATTGATAATTCTTTCGTTTAGAAGTCTTTTTAACGGTGGCCAACGTTAGAACTCGCCTTGTTACTACTTGCCGGACCAAGGAGGTAATTAACAAGAAAAGAATTATCAACATAGATTTAGTGTGATACTATCTAATAGGCTAGTGTCGATTGGTGCGAAGTAATAACTAAGCCAAACATCGATTATGATGTCTAATATGAGGTAAAGGTAAGGGTTAGTAAATTATACACACGTAGCCGGACTAAGGTGCGGGGTGAAATTCTCTAGATACCGAACCAAGGATTTAGAGATACCTAACTTATCACTTTGCATGTAATACACTAGAAAAGGATTGTTATTACTAGGATTACTACGTTATGAGATTGTGGGGAACACATATTCCCTAGTTATTTCTTTTATCTTGATAACAACCAAAGTTAAGTTTGATTATTGATTACTTATTAAGTTCTTACTATTTATTTCACACAAGCACAACCCCCCTTTTATTACCTGTTTCTGGAAACAATTTGACTAATTGAATATAATTGTTAGTTAAAGTAAAGTCTAAACTATTTTCCTTGTGGGATCGATCCCAACCTACAAGTTGGGTTCTTTACTTGATAACGATCGCTTATACTTCTGTAAGGAGGTGTAATTTCAGCGTATCAAATTTTGGCGTCGCTGCCGGGGAATCTGGCTTTTAGATTTATTTCTAACTACATTATTGAACGTTTGTCAAATATTTCCCAATTTTATTTTTTTTCTTTGTTTTTGTGTCTCTCAGGTTCCGACTGTAGTGTATGCCAAGTACACGGAGCCAAGGCGAACCACTTACTCCGTACGATCCACAATCGACCAGAACTTTGCGAAGAAGGAACAATCAAGGACTTCCAGTTCATCCTATCGGAGGAAATCTAGATGAAGCAGTTGAGTTACAGCAGCCAAGAGTAGTTGGTGGGGAAAAATGGGGCCTAGCTGAAAATCAATTGGGAGATGCAGTGAGAGTTCATGGTCTACCAGGCCCACAACAACATGACAACTATCGGGGGAACATCGACATAGCAGACTCTGATGGACCCACTGTCCTACCACCTCTACCTCTAGGGCACACATTTGTGGTGACTAGTAGTTTGATGCAGATGCTTACAGCAAGAGGCTTATTTTCAGGATCGCCATCGGAGGATCCACATGCTCACTTGGCCAAGCTAAGGGTGGTTTGCAAAAGTTGTGTAAGTAGACCAGACTTGGTTATGAATGTCATTGGATTACGAGTGTTCCCTCAGTCACTGACAGGCGATGCTGCAGTATGGTTCACTGAGCTTCCTTAGAACTCAATTTTCACATGGGACCAACTAGCAGAGGTGTTTAAAGCAAAGTACTATCCAGTATCTAAGAAGCTCAATCACAAAGATAGGGTCAACAATTTTGTGGCATTACCCGGGGAGTCTGTGAGTAGCTCGTGGGACAGATTCACTGCTTTTGTAAGAATGTCCCAAACCACCGTATTGATGATGAGTCACTGAAGGAATATTTCTATCGAGGACAGGATGATAACAATAAAGCAGTACTTGAGACTATTGCTGGAGGTTCATATGGTGATTATACATATGCACAGATTGCTGAAAAATTGGAGAGGATCTCTCGTAACAATAAAGCGTGGAGCACTAGGAGGTCAAATACTGGGAGAAACACTTTTGCCGGTCATAATGCAACTGTTAACTCTGCAGATGATATTCGTGAGGAGACGGCTCAGATGAGGACAGAGTTGGGGTTGATATTGAAGCATGTGAGTGTAGGAACATAAAAGGTAAATGCTGTAAACTACTTATCTAGACCTCCACCACCAATTGAAGAGTGTTACTATGAAGAGGACACTTATGCGGTGAACGATTAGACGGGGGGTTTCCGACCAAATGCCCAAGGATCCAACATGGATAATTGGCGCCAAGGTCAAGGGAACCAAGGTCGGAACTATGGAAATTACAACCGCGAGGGTCACTATGTCCGAGATGGGAACTTCAATCGCGACAACTACAACAGGAACAAGTATGGCAACAAAAACGATCGAGTTGGACCCTATGTTCCCCCTCAAAATCGGGAATATGGTGCTAGGGAAGCTGGAGGGAATATGACGCGTATCGAGGATATCCTGCAGAAGATTATGAGAAGGTTTGATGCGACTGATAAGAATGTGAAGGAGATGAGAAATGACTTATTTGGTATTGGTCAAAAGGTTGATGCCCATGCAGTGTCAATAAAGCATCTAGAGCAGCAGATGACACAATTGTCTACTACAGTGAACCCGCGTCAACCTGGGACTCTTCCTAGCAACACCATTCGGAATCCAAAGAATGATGGTCATTGTATGGCAATTACTACTCGAGGGGTAAGCAAACCATAGATCCATCTATGCCGTCTATGCTGGATACCGAGATTAGAAAAGAAGATGATGTGGTGAAAGTTAGAGAGGAATCGGAGGTTGTGACAGAACAAGAAGTGGAGATACCTCAGAAAATGGTCCCCATACCTAGACCTCCACCACTTTTTCCACAAAGGTTAGTGAAGAAGACTGAAGATGGTAAATATCGCAGGTTTATCACTATGTTGAAGCAGCTTTCCATCAATGTCCCTTTGAAAGAAGCCTTGGAGCAAATGCCTAGATATGCAAAGTTCATGAAAGATATGGTGACAAAGAAAAGGTTTGTGAGTTTTGAAGATGATGATAGATTGCAGCATTGTAGTTCTATTTCTACAAGATCTCTGGTGCAGAAGAAGGAAGACCCTGGTGCTTTCACGATCCCATGTACTATAGGTTTGTTACACTTTGCTAAGGCATTATGTGATCTTGGTGCTAGCATCAACCTCATACCTTTGTTTATTTACAAGAAGTTGGGTCTGGGGGACCCAAAGTCCACTGCAATGCGGTTACTAATGGCTGATTGGACTGTAAAGAGGCCCATACGTGTGCTCTATGATGTTCTAGTGAAAGTCGAATCTTTCATCTTTCCGGCGGATTTTGTGATTCTTGACTGTGAGGTTGATTTCGAGGTCTCCATCATTCTTGGGAGACCATTTCTTGCCACAGGGCGTGCATTGGTTGATATGGAAAAGGGACAGATGAAGTTCAGACTGAACAATGAAGAAACAACTTTCTATATTTGTAGGTCCATGAACCAGATTGGTGAGCTCCAAACAGTATCAGCTATAACTTACGTTGTGAAGAGTGGGTCAGAAGTGCAAATTGAAGAGCGATTAGGTGTTGAGGCACTAGCAACAGTCATGATGAATTTTGGTAGTGATGGTATTGAAGAGTATGATGAGTTGGTAGCCACACTTGATAAGTGTAAATACCGGTCCAAACCAAAGAAGTATGAGCTAGACATGAAGAATCGCGATTCCCCACCCACAAGACCATCTATTGTGGAGGCACCGAAATTGGAGCTTAAAGCTCTACCACAACACTTGAGGTATGTATATTTAGGCGAAGAGAATACTTTGCCGGTCATCATTGCAGCAGATTTGAATGCAAGGCAAGTAGAGTGCTTGGTGACTGTATTAAAGAGGTTGAAGCGAGCGATTGGGTGGACTATTACAGATATTATTGGGATCCCCCCGGTATCTGTTCTCACAAAATCCAACTCATGCCAGATCATAAGCCTAGTGTTGAGCACCAGAGAAGATTAAATCCACCTATGCAAGAGGTAGTCAAAAAGGAGATCATCAATTGGCTGGATGCGGGAGTTATTTATCCTATCTCAGATAGTAATTGGGTATGTCCTGTGCAGTGTGTACCTAAAAAGGGTGGTATGACTGTGGTTCCAAATGAAAGAGATGAGCTTGTTCTAATGAGGCCTGTCACTGGATGGAGAGTTTGCATGGATTATCAGAAGTTGAATGTGTGGACAGAAAAAGGCCACTTTCCTATGCCATTAATGGACCAGATGTTAGATAGACTTGCCGGCAAGGGTTGGTATTGTTTTCTTGATGGGTATTCGGGCTACAATCAAATTTCTATAGCTCCAGAAGACCAAGAGAAGACCACCTTCACTTGCCCATATGGGACTTTTGCTTTCAAACGGATGCCATTCGGATTGTGCAATGCTCCAGCGACCTTCCAGAGATGTATGATGTCGATATTTTCTGATATGGTGGAGGATATTATTGAAGTGTTCATGGATGATTTTTCAGTTGTAGGTGATTCGTTCGATCATTGTCTTGAACATCTGGCCGAGGTGCTCAAAAGATGTGAAGACTGCAACTTGGTGCTGAATTGGGAGAAATGTCATTTCATGGTAAAAAAAGGTATAGTGTTAGGTCATCGAATTTCAGAGAAAGGTATTGAGGTTGATAGAGCTAAAGTCGAGGTAATAGAAAAGCTTCCACCACCCATCTCTGTAAAAGGTGTTAGAAGTTTTCTTGGGCATGCAGGTTTTTATAGGAGATTCATCAAAGATTTCTCAAAAATTGTACATCCTTTGTGCAAACTGCTCGAGAAGGAGAGTAAGTTCTATTTTGATGATGTTTGTCTTAGAGCATTTGGAGAGTTGAAGGAAACGTTGGCTACAACACCTATCATTATTTCACCGGATTGGGAACAACCGTTTGAGGTAATGTGCGATGTGAGTGGAGTGGCGCTTGGTGTAGTATTGGGTCAAAGGCGTGAGAAAATTCTTCACCCTATTTATTATGCTAGCAAAGCTCTAAATGTGGCCCAGAAGAATTATACTGTGACCGAACAAGAACTTCTTGCGGTGGTTTTTGCATTCAAAAAATTTCGTTCCTACTTGCTTGGTACTAAAGTCATTGTGCATACTGACCATTCTGCATTGAGGTATTTGATGACGAAAAAAGATGCAAAACCCCGATTGATTAGATGGGTATTGTTGCTGCAAGAATTTGATTTTGTGGTAAAAGATAGAAAGGGAACCGAAAATCAAGTTGCCGACCACTTGTCCAGATTAGAGGAGGAGGCTATGCTAAAGCTTGGTGATAGGGCAGAAATTAATGATGCTTTTCGAGATGAACAGGTATTGGCCGCTTCTCATGATTTGATTCCTTGGTTTGCAGACTTTGCTAATTATTTGGCAAGCGATATTGTGCCACCCAATTTGTCTTTTCACCAAAGGAAAATGTTTATGCATGATGTGAAGAAATTCTTTTGGGATGAACCTTATTTGTATCGTAGTTGTGCTGATGGGATTATTCGTCGCTGTGTGCTTGAGGTTGAGATATTGAGTGTACTGGAAGCATGCCATTCGTCGCACGTTGGGGGGCATCATAGTGGTATTCGGACTGCACATAAGATCTTGCAGTGTGGATACTATTGGCCTACCATCCACCAAGATGCTCATGATTTCGCCAAGTCTTGTGATCGTTGCCAAAGAGATGGAGGGATTTCAAAGAGGCAAGAGCTCCCTATGAATCCTATACTGGTGATCGAATTGTTTGAATTATGGGGCATTGATTTTACGGGTCCATTTGTGAGTTCATATGGGATGAAGTATATTCTTGTTGTGGTTGATTATGTATCGAAGTGGGTGGAAGCAGTAGCGCTCTCCAACAACGAAGGTAAAAGTGTCACCGCATTCTTAAAAAAGAATATCTTCTCCAGATTTGGTACACCGAGGGCTATTATTAGCGATGGAGGCTCTCACTTTTGTAATAAGTTGTTCAAGGCACTACTTGAGAAATATGGTGTCTGTCACAATGTAGCCACTCCTTATCATCCACAGACTAGCGGTCAAGTTGAAGTGTCCAACAGAGAAATCAAACAGATATTGGCGAACACTGTGAACGCCAATCGAACGGATTGGTCAAGGAAGCTTGATGATGCTCTATGGGCATATTGCACTGCATACAAGACCCCCATAGGTATGTCTCCTTACCAACTTGTATATGGGAAGTCTTGTCATTTACCAGTAGAGCTAGAGCACAAGGCTATGTGGGCAATGAAGAAGTTAAATATGGATTGGGGCACTGCATCTACTCAAAGGATGAATGACTTGAATGTGCTTGATGAGTTTCGCCTAAAAGCTTATGAAAGTTCAGCCTTATACAAAGAGAAGAAGAAGAGGTATCATGATCAAAGAATCGAAAAGAGAGAATTTGTGGTTGGTGATCTTGTGCTGCTATTCAACTCTAGGTTGCGCCTATTTCCAGGCAAACTCAAGTCCAAGTTGACCGGGCCATTTTTGCTCACAAAAGTGCTCTCGCATGGAGCAGTTGAGCTTGAAAACAAGGATGGAACAAGGTTTGTGGTGAACGGGCAAAGGATCAAGATGTATCTGGGAAATGCTGAAACTGTGCAAGAAGTGATTGAGGCTTGCAATCTTGATGAAGTCTGAGTAATCAAGACACCTGCGTCGTGCCGCGACGTTAAATCAAGCGCTGCTTGGGAGGCAACCCAAGATGTACAATCTAGCCAACGATAGGGTTCTATTTTCCAATAAATAGTTTAGCTTTCTTTGATTACTTGCATCTTTGTATCTATGTAGGTAGGTGCTTTAGTGTTTTAGTTCTTAGTGTTGGCTAGAATTAATATAGGGTTCGTGTCTAAAAAGTGTCTAGAAAACATAAAAAAAAAATAATAATAATAGCCTATTGGTTGCTACATGTGTAGGTACATCACACAATAAATCTGTAGAAAATGGTCTGGTGCAGAAGTCTACGGATCCCATCGACGGTCCGTCGATTGATCCACGGACCGTCAATGGTAGCCGTAGATCCCAGGTAAGTCCCTTAATTTGTCCAAGTATAATAGTGATCTACGGTCCCGATCCACGGACCGTAGATCGACTCACGGACCGTAGACGGGGTCTCGTGAGTCCAAACCCTAAAGTTGTCTGACCCGACCCGGACCCCCATTACTTAAAAGCCCCCATGTTTCAAATCATTTCCCTGCCCTCCATTACTCCCAAAACCGTTTCACCCACTCTTTAAACTAGCCAAATCACTCCATAACCACCACATAATATCCTCCCTTCCATAAATTCCCAAAATCCCTTCCATACCAAAATAAACCCATGCCATAATCTAACAAAAAAGGGTCCGGTGTTTGGTCAGTAACGAAAAGGTGACTCCTTGGTCTTGCTAAGCATAGTATCATCACACAATAACACCACTCCTTGTTGCCTGTAAGGTAATAGTCTTTCTCTTCACTTTGAATTTCGATTCATAGATTGAATATACAGGGTCAGGAGTTGGGTCTTGACCTTGGGTAATTGTTAAATGAAATTGAATGATAAACTTGAATATTACAATGCCCTTGGAACGATAAATAGTGATTGCATAGCATTAGTGTATGTGATCGTAAATACTATATACTAGTTTAGACTTAGGGTTCCATATCTAAGTCTAAATTGTAGGGTATAATAATTGGTCGGAATCCTAGGAATGACGAACTAGCATATTTTAAGCTTGTAAATGCATGATGAGGTTATGTTAATGTTGAAAACAAAAGCCAAATATGTATGATACCTGGCACTGATGGATTCCACGATACCCCGTCTACGGACTGTAGATCCATCTACGGACCGTAGATGGGGTTCGTCATTGGATGCACCTGCAAATTTTCACCAAATGTAAAACCACGGAGGTGGACTACGGTCCGTAGATCCATCTACGGACAGTTCTGCACTTCCGTGGTTTCCATCTGCGACCTATATTTCAGGCCCCCTGATCCACGGAAGAGATCCACGGACCGTAGATCAGTCTACGGACCGTGGGTCTTCTCCGTGGATGACCACTATAGCATCTGTCAAATTTTTTTTTTGTGGGCTTAGTTTAGGGTCATTACCAATTCTAAAAAGTTCCTTTTCCAGCATATGGTTAGTTTTGGCACTAATATCGTTTCTGCAAGTACGATGGCACCCAAGAAGATGGTCACCTACTCAAAACGGGGCAAGTCCAAATCTGTTTCCCCTAGTTTCCGGTTGATTGATGAGGACACCGAGAACGACTCTGACCCAGCATATGTGCCTCTCAACCCTAGGGCTTCTCGCACTGCACCTAGAAGCACCCCTCGGAAGGTGCTCCCCGACGTAGTCACTGTCTCCCAATATGATGAGGAGCACACACTGATCGGGTCACCAACTAGGGCTGCTTCCAGTTCAGAGGGACCTATGTCCGGATCCGAGTCTACCCATGCCTCAGGCCCCCAGTCTGCCCACTCTTCACAATCAGAGTCGGTCCATGCTACAGGTTCCAATGCCAAATCATCCACAGGGTCTGGAGAACATGACCACGCAGCCTCGTCTGATGAGGCAACTAGCTCAGAGTCCATGCCTGCACCAAGGAATGATGACCCTGCTCCTGTAGCAGGGGAGCTGAATAGGTGGTGTGTAGAAGGTCAATGGCAAATCTATCGGGATGCTAAGATGGTCAATGACAAACAAAATATGGCCCGACTAATTCAAGAGGAGCGCAGAGTCCTCATGGGGAGCTTGCATACTGTTCCAGATATTCACCGGCTGTTCAAGCTTCACAAGTGCGACTGGATGGCTCGAGACCCAGGGACTTATAGCGAGGAGATTGTCCGGGAGTTCTATGCTTCCTATGCTGCCACTCTCTGCGGGTCCATTTCCAAGCGGGCAAAGCCACTAGCTCAGGCTCCTCTCACTTCCACCTTGGTTCTAGGGTGTCCGGTGGACATATCACCCGCCACCATTAGCCGTTTTCTCTATGGTCCTACCACGGGCCACTGTTGGTCTCCTAACACTTCAGAGTTTGATTACCGCTGGGACATTGTGCGGAGTGGCGCTTTCCAGAGAAATGCTGAGCAGCGAGAGACTGTGATACTATAGCTGGCCAGGTACATAGTTGCGGATGGCGAGCGAGCGGAATGGGTCACTGCTCCACGTTTGGGCATCCGGAAGGCCACTTTAAATTTTGTGGCCAAGTTCTTCTGGCTGTTGGTGCGTAACAGAGTATCTCCTACAAAAGCTGACAATCAAGTCAGTTGGGACAGAGCGGTGATGGTTGCAGCATTGGTAGCAGGAGTAGAGATCGACTTTGCCCGCATGCTGCTGGCAGAGATTCACGAGAGAGCTTTCAGGACCTCCACCACTTATCCCTTCCCATCTCTGATCTTTCACTTGTGCAGGGACTCTGGAGTGCCGATCTGGCATTGTGATAGACTAGTCCACCCTACAGGGGCATTGGACATCGGCCTTATTCGAGATGAGGCAAATGTGGCAGCACCTCGCCGAGAGCCCCAGATTGAGGTACCTCACTTGAGTTTCGATCTTCCAGACACTGTGGGGCAGGCCCAGGGCGGTGACCCCATTATCCCAGACCACACCGACACCGTCCCAGGCTCCTCTTCTCAGGCAGCTAGTATAGCTCCTAGCTCTTCCCGGTCCACACCGCAGTTAGGAGCTACTGTGGTCCCTTTGGCCAGAGTCCAAAAATTAGAAGCTCAGATGGCCACCCTGCTGCATCATATCCAGCCGTGGAAGCAAAAGTCCATCGCCGAGTCAGAGGCTAGAATGGAGCGCAGGATGGAGGGGATGATGGACCGTAAGGTCCTGGCTGTTAATAAGCGACTTGACGCCTTTGGGTTGCGAGTCCTTGAGCGATCAGCGCCGGCCACAGACTTATCTGCTTTGCAGGCTGACATAACCAGCCTCCGGACTGACATTGATGCCATTCTTGTTGCACCTTCAGTTGAGACTCAGGCTGCCCCTACTGCGCTGGCTGATGATACAGTGCTAGATGCTCTATTCAGTGGCATCGCCGAGGAGGGGCCTGCACCGACACATGCCAAGGGCAAGTGGCGTCGCTCTCATCGCACGAAGAAAGAGAAAGCTCAGAAAAGACAGTGTCGGTAGGAGAAAGAGGCTAGGAGGGCGTCGATTGCAGACGAAGAGTTGCGCCAGTAGAGGGTGCGTGAGAGAGTTGTCGGGGCATCAAGCTCTGCCCAAGTTGCAGAGGTTCAGCCTAGTTTGAGGGGCGTTGTGAGCACCACTGATGGTGCGGAGCGGTTGATAGAGAGCACTACTGAGGTTGCTAGGATTGCTGAGGTGGGCACTACTGAGGGTGCCCCCACTGATGTTCAAGAGGGCTCCGGGAAACCGGACCCCCCTACTTGTTGATGATTCGCCGGCGCTTTGCGCCACAGGTTTGCTTCACTCAAATCCATTCTCTTTTACTATCTATGTATGCATTGTGGACAATTGCATCTAATTTTGTTGGGGGTGGGGTAAATGGATTGTGAGTGATAGGGTGAAGTCTGAGTAACCCAACTCATGAATCCTCTCTTGGGGTTATCTTGCCTGTGTTCTTTCCCCCCAAGAGACTGTTTAATTTTTATTGAACTAGCATGTCTTAGGATTGTATGTGTAGAAGCATGATACAGAATGAAGCATGATGGCTTATAAAAAATGACACCCGTCAGATTTTGGGTTGTATGCTAGAAGTAGGCTACGATTAGTTGATTGTGTTGGCTCTGAGTATGGCATAGTAACAATCGACTTGATTGCATGATTAAACCTGAAACTTGAATCCCATAATCTGATAATCTGATAATGAAACTATGTGCCAAGAGTGGGTGAGAATCATTGACTGTTCAAACAGTTTTTGTGCAAAACTAGAACTTGCCCGGTTAGTCCTGCTAAGACAATTCAATCTAGAGGATAGGAAGTGATCATAGGTCATTGTTCTGAAAAATCCACAAATTGCCGAGAAAGATTTTACCAAATGAAATAACTGTTCCCTTTGATCCAACTTTGAGCCTAAAAATAAACCATTTCTTTCTAAAACCCGAACTCACTTTCCCATAATCTACTATGTTGGCCCCGGTCCCTCATTGGACGTGTGCACTTTGACTTAGGCCAAAAGCCTAAGTTGAGGGTGGCTAATGTAAAAAGTAACTTCAATCTTGGCCCTGACCTGACATCGGGTATTGTGCACCTCAACTAACAGAAAATCCATAAGTTGAGGGTGGCTATGAAAGAGGAAACTGAATGAAAAATGGGTATGAAAAGAGTGAAAATAAAAAATAAAAGAAAAGAGAAAAGAAAGAAAAATTAAAAAAAAAAGTGAAAGGAAAAGGTGAATGATGTGACTTGTTAAAAGCGAAAGGAATGATAAAATAAAAGGAAAATGAGCTACTAAGTCTAAAGTCACATCTGTGGTTGATGAAAATCAAGGGAAAGAAGGCAAAGCAATAATATAAAAAAAAATAGGGCAAAAAGAGGTTAAAAGCCTAGTGTAATGACAAGGAGGGCAGAAAGTCACTAATCAGTACCCAAATGTACCACACCTGACCCTGAGCCTACGTTACAAGCTAATAAAGTCCTATAATTGATCCTAGAGTCTAGTTTGGAGAGTCTAAGCAGTGAAAATAAGGGCAAACTTATGGCAGTAAGCACTAACTGTATTTGAAATTACTTCTGAGCGTGAGTGTTGAATAAATCCTTGTACCATGAATGAAGTTAAATTTTTGCAAATAGAGGATTTCGTTTGAAGTAAGGGCACTAGTTACATTGTTGGAAAGTTGGTACATGGGTGACAGTGAGAAGGTGTCTGTTGTGTGTCAGTTGGTTGGTCTGTGTCATGATGTGATCTACATGAGCTGGCTTGTCAAGTCTAAAAGAACGAATGTGCACCCGAACAATGAGGAGGTAGAGAGCCATGTGATTGCTTGAGTTTAGAAATGCTTGCTTCTATACAAGTGTCGTTTAGAGTTATAGTGCGTCGCTTGAGGACAAACAACGAATTTAAGTTGAGGGTGTTGTTATACCGTGAGTTTACGGTTTTTATAATACATTTCACTTACAAGTTGTGTGTCTAGGGCCTTTTTATATTGGTTTTTATGTGTTTTTATCATGTTTTGCAGGAAAGGTGTTCAGGCGCGGAAGTTTAGAGACAGCCGAAGGAAATGCAGAAAAAGGCATCCACGGAGGTGATCTACGGACCGTAGGTCCATTAACGGTCCGTAGGTTATGATCGTAGATCAGCAGGCATGGTATTGAGGACAAATCAGGGAAATCTGACCAAGTGTGGAACCACGGTGCCCATTGACGGTCCGTAGATTGATCTACGGACCGTACTGTTGATCCGTAGAATGAGACTGCGAGGGTTCCAGTACCCGATTTTTGAAGATTCTAAGTATGGAGCTACGGAGGGGATTAACAGACCGTAGGTCGATCTACGGTCCGTCGTTTGCTTCAGAGAAGCTGATTTTTGGAAGCTGAAATATTTTCTAAGTCCCGAGTGACGAAAAGGACTTACGGATCGTAGATCCATCGACGGTCCGTAAGTCAGTCTCGTGGATTGAAGACGCGTACGTCAACAAAACTTTCCTTAATTTGTTTCCCTTTTTATTTAGGATTTGTTTTTTATAAATAGGACATGTAAACCTCGTTTTTGGGGGTTAGACATTATTATTCTATTTTTGCTTTGTAACTTTGAAGATTAATTTGCAACTCTAGCAATTATTGATTTTCGAAGTTCGTTTTGAAGATTTTGGCTGTGCAATTCAAGTACAAATTTCTGGGTTTATTATTCTCTCTACGTAAGTTCATGATTTCTTTATCTACGATTATGAATTGTGTTCTTGCCAATATGAGTAACTAAATCCACAACTAGGGTTGTGGGAACCATGATCGATTAACAAAGTACGAATAGTAAATAAGCAATTCTTGAATAGTATGTTGCATGTATTGATTATTCTTTCATTTAGAAGTCTTTTTAACGGTGGCCAACGTTAGAACTCGCCTTGTTACTACTTGCTGGACCAAGGAGCTAATTAACAAGAAAAGAATTATGAACATAGATTTAGTGTGATACTATCTAATAGGCCAGTGTCGATTGGTGCGAAGTAATAACTAAGCCAAACATCGATTATGATGTCTAATATGAGGTAAAGGTAAGGGTTAGTAAATTATACACACGTAGCCGGACCAAGGTGCGGGGTGAAATTCTCTAGATGCCGGAGCAAGGATTTAGAGATACCTAACTTATCACTTTGCATGAAATACACTAGAAAAAGATTGCTATTACTAGGATTATTGCGTTATGAGATTGTGGGGAAAACATATACCCTAGTTATTTCTTTTATCTTGATAACAACCAAAGTTGAGTTTGATTATTGATTACTTATTAAGTTCTTACTATTTGTTTCACACAAGCACAACCCCCCTTTTATTACCTGTTTCTGGAAACAATTTGACTAATTGAATATAATTGTTAGTTAAAGTAAAGTCTAAACCATTTTCCTCATGGGATCGATCCCAACCTACAAGTTGGGTTCTTTACTTGATAACGATCGCTTATACTTATGTAAGGAGGTGTAATTTGAGCGTATCAATTACCAACAGATCACATGGTGAGCCCTAAAGGGAAGATCAAGTCGGCGGAAAAAGGAAGCAGTTGACACATTATCGAGAAGTTTCGTCAAGCAGTACCATGTCACCCAATGACCTAGAGCACGACGATGTTAAGGAATGGTGCAAGACGGTGATGAACTACACCAAAGGGTGAATCACCTAGTTTATTGACGATTCCGATTAACAACGCTGAATGATCCGCTGCAACACAAATCTGTGAAAACTATAAATACTAGTTAGAGTTGTTGTTTTAGGAGTCGAACAATTATTACGATTTTCAAATAGAATAGTACTTTTTAGTATTTTTTTTCTTTGAGTTTGAGAGAGACTTGAAGACTTAAAGAAAAAGAGGGTTTCATCTCCAAGGATTTGGACTTTGGTCTCTTGGATTCTTCATTCTTGGCCGGCAATAAGACTTAAATCTTCATACCCATTTGAATGCAAGCTCATTTAGGTATAAATTTCTATCTATTTTTGTGTGGCTAAAAACTCCCATTCTTGGGGTGTGATTTAGTGAATATGGGTTAAGATTGATGTTGGGTCTTGTTTGCTGATATATTAGATGTAGTTTAATGGTGATTTCGTCTAGTAGTTGTGGATGAATTTAACAAATTTATAGTTGCAAATACAAGTTTATTTATGTTTTTTCAGCTTGCTCGAGAGAGAAGTCGCGAAACCAAGACTACTAGATTAATGGCCTAAGGAGTGAGTCGACATGAGGTTCAGCTCGAGAGAGTGAACCCTAGTCCCATATCCTAACACTCAGCTCAAGAGAGTTAGTGGGGTATGGCATAGGCTAGTCTTCATGCGGTAAATGGGTGTCCGAGAGTAACCCATTTGAAACGGGGTAAGTTGCTCGAGGGAGAACTTATTACCACATAAAGCTTAGCCTAGTCACTATTACTCTATAAATTTGCTATTGCAAGCATGTACCCAATAATTTAACTTAACCCGTATTCCCGTCACATCCCAAGGATCCCCTCCCATTACTTAGAAACCCTTGTTTATTTTGCTATTTTTACCTTATTTGTTACAAAACCCCCCATTGTTAATTGACACTTTTGTGTCCCCCTTTTTAATTTACAATGTTTTTACTCATTAATGTCTTTAGCTATGACTAGTCAGAACTAAATTCATTTTTATATAAATTGTCAAAACCACTCTTGTGGGACGATCCCAACCCTTGGTTGGGTTACTAAACTATTATATGATCGGAGACACTTGCATCAGAAGTTGTGTCTTGATTATGGAAACATCAAAATGGTGCCGCTACTGGGGAGTGGTGTTATTTGGTAATTCTTTGTTAAATAGAATTTCTGATCCTTCTTAGTTTTAGCTTTACCAATCTAAATTGTAGTTTTATTTCACTTGTTTGAATATCAAAGCAAGGAAATAAGAATGGATGATCATTATGGGTACCACATGAACCATCCCCTCCTAAAACTCTTGAACCTTAGGGACAACCTCCTGACATTTAAACAGGTAGGTGATGAGACAATTCAAGACATGTTGCTGAAGTTTCAAACAGTGCTGCAACCATGCGCATCTCATGGGATGACGGACAACGTGCTACTGGAGTGCTTCTATAGGGGTCTTAGACCCGAGAATAGAAGTGTAGTTGATCAACTTTGCGAGGGAGGCATGTTATGCCAGCCCTATGAAATCGTAGCAAAACTCTTTAACGGCATTGTAGAAGACAGCAAATAAGCCAAAAAGAAGCAGGAATGAGATGCACTAGTCACCCAGTTGGATGCTCTATCCAACCGAGTCATGGGAAAAGAAAAGCACTTCTCCCTCCGAGAGTGTAGCCATCGGAAGAAATAGGGAGGTGTGCAAGATGACGAAGCTCTTTAACTCATTCAACAAAAAATTGAGCACATGAGAAGATGTTTAATGAGATAATGGAAAACATCAAAATGTTGAATGAAGCATCATCCTCTCACTCCATGACTATTCAGCTACATGATGCTCAAATCGTCCATTTGATATCAGGACACTACCCACCATTCGCCGAGGACTCGCCTAATTACAACATAGGCGACTCCGAGGATGAAGAATAGTTACTGACTTGCGTCGTGCTGTGATGTTAACTAAGGCGCTGTATGTGAGGCAACGCAAAACCCCTTAATATCTTATATTTGCCTATTAGTAAAGTAATAGTGTGTTATTCGTATAGGGTAAAGTATGGGAGGTGCTTGAAAAGTGCAGGGTTGCAAGCAACACGTCCAGTTGGTGAGTTGGCGATGAGGTCGGCGACCCACCTTTATCCGCCATTTGAACTTCCAAGATTACTGGAATGATCTGTAAAACTCAGCGAAGTGAGTGATTACTCGGCAAAATGTCGAATCACTTAGCGATCACGACTACTGTCGCCTGATGGGAAAAGACTGGAGTGTTTGCGAGAAAAAGGTTTAAGTTCTTGAACTCACTCAGTTTTACAGTCTTCCATTCCTCCAACTGCATCATTTCACACTAATTTCCATATATTTATTCATTGCCTAAGTGTTTTAGTTATCAATTTGTGCTCGGGACATGCATCGCACTCTATATTGGTCAGAGCAAAAGGGTAGTTCTGACGCATTCGAGAACGTGGGTTGAAAAATAAGCGCATTGGGTTGCTTAGTAAAGTTATGTATGGCTAGCTGAACCACTCAGCAGACCTCTTAACGTCCCCACCTCGCCTTCCATGTAATGCAAAATTTGATGAAGGAACTATGACTTGAAGTAGTAGATATAGCCAGACATAAAGTTGGAACAAGGAACATGCCGCCTCGACAGATGGAGCAAATGCATCACCAGGATTATTCTCTAGCCATTTCTCAGTCTTTCTCTAATTTGAACCTTGAATTATTGTTATATGCATTGGAGGACAAATAGTTTTTGTATTATGGTGGGGTGAAGCCTACCTTCTGTGCGACTATTATTATCTATGTTTTTGTGTATATTTTTGGGTTATTCTGGTTAAATTGTTTTATCTACTTATTGTGGATGTTTGAGCTTAAGGCTCCCTTTTTTTGTTTTAAATTGTAAATTGATTTTGACCTTTCCAAAAATTTTTGAATTTTTCGCACATTTTTGCCACCCTTTATATGCTCGTGAATGTGGCTCTTCTTTTGCAAAAAATGGAATCTCTGTTCCAATCAATACCGATGACTAGAATAGTGTTCTCAATCGAACGAAAATGAATGTGTGGCTACGATGAGGCCAAATGAAGTTTCATAGACAATACGTTAACTTTTTGCATCTCGTTATGACTAGCCCTATATCAAATTGATTCTCTTGTGCTGATCATTGCACACTAGTGAAAGTGTGGAGTCTTGTTTAGCTTGTACTATCAATGCCAAGTATGGTGAGCTTACCTGTGAACTATGCATGATAGATCCTAGAATTTGCCTCGTTGGTCCATTCAACTAAGTGATGCTATCTCTTGATATAATCTTACGCAAGTTCAAAGAGTGTGAACCAATTTGACATATACCTTTTTTGTGACCTACCTTGTGAGTAGGTGATTCTCTCTCGAACACCCCTTCAGCCTTACCTTTCCTTGGGAGAAACTTGTTGAAAACTAGACCTTTCTTAATCCATCACCCATAATCCTAATGAAGTTGTTGTTAGTTTGAATAGCCAACTTAGGCTAAAAGCCTAAGTTGGGGGTGTTGTGAAAAGAAAAGGGAAAGTCAAGAAGTGCAAGAAAGTCTCTCCTACCCATGGTTTAGAGGAAAATGGAACCACTCCATATAATAAAAAGGAAAGAGAGTAGAGAAAGAAAAAGAAAAAGAATGAAAAAGAAAGTTGTGGAATAAAGTACAAAAGATATGGGGTATCCAAACAATCCATGAAAAGTGAATAATAGGATGCCTTACGAGCAATAATGAAAATGATGAAGGAAAAGGAAATGAAGTGTTGTGTGAACGACATTTCATGAGGATGAAAGTCACTGAGCCTAAATAACCATACCTTTGCACTCAACCCTATTACAAGCCTTGAAAAGAACTTTTTAATCTTGAGTGAGCTAAAACAAATGTTGATTGGAAAATACGGGAAAACCTATGCGTGAAAGCATACATTATGTTCTTATTTGTGAGTATGAGCGTTGCATCTGATTCTGAAGCTTCAAACTGTGAAACCACTGTGTGAATATGGAATGATTCTTTATGTGAGGGCATTTGAACACTATAGTTGAGCTTGAACTTGCCTTGGAATCAAGTATTCTGAGCATGAGATTCATTGATATTGTTGAGTCACAACTTAAATCTTTGAGTGCACATTTGATCTATGCATAAGTAAATTGATTCTTGTTCTGTGCATTCATAATGAAAACCTTGAAGTTTCAAGTATTTGAAGTATGAGGGAAAGCATGGACATGATCGAGTAAAAAGGAGCAAAAGAATCTAAAAGAGTGAAGAAATGAAGATGTGCGAATCGCCGAACCCATTCGGCGAATTGCCAGTAGATAACATATTCCCTTTTTTTTCCAGTGTGATGAGCCCTGAAGGAAAGGATCAAGTCAACGGAAAAAAAGGAGAAGTCAGCGCATCGCCGAGAATGTCCGTAAAGCAGTACCATGTCGCCCAATGTCCCAGAGCACGACGATGTTGAGGACTGGTGCAAGACGGCGATGAACTACACCAAAGGGTGAATCATCGAGTTGATCGGCGATTCCAACCAACGACGCCGAACGATCTGCTTCAGCACAAATCTTTAAAAACTATAAATACTTGTTAGAGTAGTAGTTTTAGGAGTCGAACAATTATAATAATTTTCATATAGAATAGTACTTTTTAGTATTTTTTTTCTCTGAGTTTGAGAGGGTTTTGAAGACTTGAAGAAAAAAAGGGTTTCATCTCCAAGGATTTGGACTTGGGTCTCTTGGATTCTTCATTCTTGGCTGGTAACAAGACTTAAATCTTCAAACCCATTTGAATGCATGCTCATTTAAGTATAAATTTCTATCTCTTGTGGTTTGGCTAAAAAACCCCATTCTTGGGGTGTGATTTAGCGAATATGAGTTAAGATTGATATTGGGTCTTGTTTGCTGATAGATTAGATGTAGTTTAATGGTGATTTCGGCTAGTAGTTGTGGATGAATTTAACAAATTTATAGTTGCAAATAAGAGTTTATTTATGTATTTTTAGCTTGCTCGAGAGAGAAGTCATGAAACCAAGACTACGAGATTGATGGTCTAAGGAGTGGGTCGACATGAGGTTCAGCTTGAGAGAGTGAACCCTAGTCCCATATCCTAGCACTCAGCTTGAGAGAGTTGTTAGGGTAAGGCATAGGGTGGTTTTCATGAGACAAATGGGTGCCCAAGTGGAACCCATTTGAAATGGAGTAAGTTGCTCGAGAGAGAACTTATTCCAACATAAACATTAGCCTAGTCACTATTACTCTATATATTTGCTATCGCAAGCATGCATCTAATAATTTAGCTTAACCCGTATTCCCGTCACATCCCAAGGATCCCCTCTGATTACTTAGAAACCCTTGTTTATTTTATTGTTTTTACGTTATTTGTGACAAAAACCGCCATTGTTAATTGACACTCTTGTGTCCCCTTTTTTAATTTACAATGTTTTTACTCGTTAATATCTTTAGATTCAACTAGTTACAACTAAATTTTATTTTTCTATAAATTCTCAAAAACACTATCTTGGGACGATCCCAACCTTTGGTTGGGTTACTAAACTACTGAACGATCGTAGACACTTGCATCGGAAGTTGTGTCTTGATTATGCAAAAATCACTCACCATCATCCCTTATTGCCCTATTTGAATCCCTAGTTTTCCCTTTAAGATTTTCATCTTCTATTTATGGTTCATGAGCCATTAAACTGGAGACATCCAACTCTTTAACAAACATGGCGGGTAGACATACTTTTACCACTAAGTCGGAAGTACCCGACACAAACTTACTAATTCTTGCCCTTGGATTGGAAACCATAGTTTGAACATATATAGACAATTGTGTAAATTTCAAAGCATCCTCCTTCACACTCATATCTCCTTGACGAACGTTAATGAAATCAAGTACCTTTGCCTACCTCATCACTAGGAGAAGGTATCTCTCAAGAAAAGTAACATCAAATTTCTCTCAATTAGGAGGACCATAATCTACCGTCCTCTATTTTTTCTATTGGTTGTTCCAAATTTGAGTAACAATCTTACGTTTACAAGCAGCCAATTCCACTTTTTTCCACCGGCTTCACTCTCATGATTATAAAAACCTTATACACCTCATAAATGATACTTTAGGATCTTCCTCAACGTCAGACCCATGAAATTCCAGAGAATTCGCTCTAATAAAGTCCCTCACTCTTGTTGCCACATTACCCACCCTTGGGTTCAGGGGAACCACAACATCTCTATTTGCTTGAGCCATAATAGTTTGGGACAATGCATGAAATGCGGCTCCAAACTCATTATTAGTCACTATCTCGGCCAAGGGCTTGACCGACACTTAGGGAACCTTGTGTCTCACATTTTCTCAAACATTCCTATTCCTTCTCATAGGATTCCTTCATAGAGACATATTCTGAAAAGCATAAATAGGGGTTAGGTGAGAAACACACCTAGAGTTACACTATATCACACGAATTTAGAGTAATGAAAGAACTGGAGTTTCCTAAAAATCATTTATCCTCTTATTAAAAAATATGGCACGCTTCATACTCATAAACAAGACTCTACTTGACCTGGCTTATGAGACTTCCTCGGACCTTTCTAAACCTTGTGCTCTAATTACCGAGTTTGTCAGAACCCAAAGTATACCCTATACATACAGATGTAATTGACAGCCTCCGATACCATGAGTTTGAGCAGTTCACAAGGCCCCGAGGGCATTACATTCCTTCTCGTGTTAGGGAATTTTACACAGCTTATGGAGAATTTGTTCCTAAGAAAAAGAAGAAGGCAAGCGAGTTTACATCGGTAAAGTTGGTTATGGTTAGAGGCAAGGAAGTTGAGTGCCACATCGAGTATATTAACACTGTACTGGGTAGACCGTTGCACGTTGTACTTCCTTACGAAGGGTTGCCTATTGTTCAGCCCCTAGATGATTTAAAGGGTTGGTTGGCTCCTTTGATTTCTAACACCACCCCGAGGTGGATCGGGGTAGGAGCCCCTATTGAGAAGAAGGACTCGAACATTGTTGCTATGTTCAAGTTTGGCTTCTTCAGCAACACCATAATGCCATCCCAGAACGAGTCCATTTTGTGCCATCAAAAGGCAGCTTGCCTTGGTTCTATCATGTCTAGGAGACACATTGACCTGGGACTGTTGACTTCAAAGGAGATGTCCATGAGAGCCAAATAGAAGTTGACTTCTCTGCCTTTTCCAGTCTTGATCACCGAGTTGTGCCAGCGTGCTGGAGTACCTCGGGACACTATGAGGGATATTGAGATCATCCCGTCTTCCTCGACTGACATCCGGCGTATTAAGGCCGAGTATACACGAGAGGAGGTTGATAGGAGGAGAGCAGCTTCGGCAGATACTTACCAAAAGGTTGATGTTGGCACGTTACAAGTAGAGGCATCTTCGCTGACTCCAGCCTCTAATCATTCAGGTACACCTGCCCCTTCCTCTTCTTTACTGGTCCCATGTGTTTCATTATCCTCCCAGCCCACCAAAATTACTCAGGCGATGATCCTGAAAATGAGGAATCTGGCCTATTCAGCTGAAGTGAGGGTGACTCGATTGGAAAGATCTATTTAAGGGATGATTGACAGTGCTATCTTGGCTGCACTGACCCCCCTTAGGGCCTCTATTGATGATCTGGATACCAGAGTCACTGCTTGTGAGAGCAGACAGGGGGAGACATCCGAGGTTTCAGCTTTGAAAGCTGAAGTAGCATATTTGGGAAGGGGTAGACTATTTGAAGTCTACCGACTTACTTCATGGATTCAGGGTACAGATGACAAGGATGCTCCTGAAACCTCGGGGATTCCTCCACCTACCACCGAAGAAGTGTAGAGGGATGGCACAACATATGAGGAGTCAAATTTAGAGACCGACAATGAGCTGAGAGAAGCTCACGATGAGGAGAAAAGAGATAACCGAGACGAGAGCATATTCAGAGTGTTACCAGATTTTGAAGAGATGGTTGTGCAATTGGTGACACAGACATCGCCAACTAAAATGTCCGCAGTAGCTTCTAGTGGATCTGGCACTGCTATTCCTTCTGAGGTTACTACAGGCTCTAATTCCCATATTCAGAGCACTACATCGGCCACTAAGACCCCGACAGATGGAATGACTGTGTAGACAGGACCTTTCTTTACCTCCCTCTCTATCTTACTTAATTTTACTTTTGGATACTTTCAATTGCATTTGAGGACAAATGATTTTTGTTTGTGGTGGGTGGGCCCACCTTTGGGCATATTTATTTTGATTATATATTTTGGGTAGTGAGTTATTGCTGTGATAATACACTGCTCTTTTTTTTTGGATGTTTGAACTTGTGGCTCCTCATTTGAAATTGCAAATGATTTTGACCCTTCCATAAAATTTTTGTCATCCTTTCTGTGATTGAATGTGGCTGTTCTTTTGCAAAATTTGAGTCTTGGTTCCGATCAATACCGATTACTTGAAAAGTTCTCTTAATCGAAAGAACGTGAATGCACGACTACGATGAGGCCAAATGAAGTTGCATAGACAATATGTGAACTTTTTGCATCTTGTTATGACTAGCCTAGTATAGAATTGAGTCTCTTGTGATCATCATTATACACTAGCGAAAGTGTGGAGTCTTGTTTGATTTTAGTGTTGATGCATTGTGTGATGAGCTTACAGTGAACCTTGCATAACAACACCTATAATTTTCCCCGTTGGTTTGGTCGACTAAGTAAGGCTATTTCTTGATATGATAGTAGGCAACTTTAAAGAGTGTCAGCCAATTTGACAGATACCTCTTTGTGGCCTACCTTGAGAGCATGTTTGAACCTCTTTTGAATACCCCTTGAGCCTTACCTTCCTTTGGAAGAAATTTGATGAATACTAGATCTTTCTTTAACCATTACCCATAATCCTCACGAAGTTGTGGTTAGTTGAATATCCAACTTAGGCCAAAAGCATAAGTTGGAGGCGTGGTGAAAAGAGAAGGCAAATCAAGAAGTGCAAGAAAGTCTCTCTTACCCATGGTTTTGAGATCAATGGAATCCCTCCATATATAAAATAAAAATAAAAATAAAAATAGAGAGAAAAGTGAAAGAAAAAGAAAGTTGTAGAATAAAGTACAGAAGAAATGGGGTTTCCAAACAATCCATGGAAAGTGAATAATAGGATGACTTTTGAGCAATAAAGAGTATGATGAAGGAATAGGAAAGGAAGTATTGTCAGTACCACATTTCTTGAGGATGAAAGTCATTGAGCCTATATGACCATACCTTTGCACTCAGCCTCATTACAAGCCTTGAAAGGACCTTTTTGATCTTGAGTAAGCTACAACAAATGCTGATAGGAGAATACGGGCAAACCTATGGGTGCAAGCATGCATTGTGTTCTTCCTTGTAAGAGTGAGCATTGTATTTGATTCCAAAGCTTTAAATTGCAAACCAATGTGTGTTAATATTGAATCATTCCTTGTGTGAGGGCATTTGAACACTATAGTTGAGCTTGAACTTGCATTTGAAGCAAGTATTGTGAGCATGAGATTCTTTGATATTGGTGAGTCACAAATTGAATGTTTGAGTGAACATTTGATCTATGCATAAGTAAATTGAGTCCTATTGTGTGCATTCACGATTGAGTCTTATGTATCACTGTTCGAGACACTCGTTTTGAACGGCTGAACTTGAGTTTGCTTGAGGACAAGCAAGAGTTTAAATTGGGGTGTTGATGAGTCCACAAATTGGACTCAATTAGGGCTATGTTTTGATGGAATTAGTGTCAAATGAATATTTTTTCTTCATATCTGATGGAAACCCTTAAGTTTCAGGTATTTGGAGTTTAAGGGAAAGCATGGACACTACATAGCAAAAAGGAACAAAGGCAGCTGAAAGAACGAAGAAATGAAGATCTCAGAATCGCGAAACCCATTTAGCGAGTCACCAAAAGTTTTTATCCTCGCCTTTTGTTTCAGTGTGTTGAGCCCTGAAAGAAAGGATCAAATCAGCGGTGAAAACGACCAGTCGGTTTGTTGAGGAGCAGTTCCCCAAAGAAGTACTTTGTCACCCAATGATCCAAGATGCAGCCTATGCATAAAGTTCAAAAAATGAAAATAAGGAGAAATGAAAATCAAAGCTCGGTCCTCTGAATGTGAGGACTCACTATTCAGAAATCTTTGATTTGAGATACCTAGCAACGAAAATGCGAATCTGTAAGTTCGATACCTATATGTTGGGAATTGTAGGAAATAAAATGTGTTAGAACAAAAATACACCAAGTATGATGGCCATGCATAAAAGTATGAAATCATGCTAATAACGACATCTTCGTGATATGAAATAACCAAGTAAAAACATAAGATAAGAGGGTTAGAAAAGGTAAAGTGAAATCATGATAAATGCAAGTCAAACCGTCTTTGAACACATCGTAAATACTTCTTGAAGTAACCTTAGTTTTTTATCCTGGGAATTAGCCTTAACCGACATAAAGACCATGTGAGCTATAACATGTTTCCCCATGTCTCCCACACCAAAAAGTGTTGTCGTACATGCAAAGGTACAACCATGAATCTAAACTAAAGTTGATCCACTAGCTAATGTCTATCTAGACAATCATCCTATGGGGAATATAGGTAAGAGATAAGGAGATTTCTTCTAGAACTCGACCTCAACATGGAAGAGCCTCAATCCCAATATTCTCTTGGTGTTAAGAATAAATACCACATAGTAGTTATTAATTTTAACTTCCCATATCCTTAAAAAACATGGTTATTCGACAGTTGTATTATCATAGGATAGCTCTTTAGACCATTAGTTAGAAAACCTTTCACAGTCCATGATCTTTAATAATAGCTTTTAAGATCCGTAATCATTCACTTCATGCTAGAGATACCCCTAATACTAATGGAAATAGTTTTGAAATCGTGGTCTCTAATTATTGATTGAATATCCGAATACCATACTAATCAAGACCTAATTTAGGAAAGATAGCCAGAAAAACATAGAGGGAAAATCCAGATGTCATTAATTTCATGTGGCCAAGCTTCACAGAACATATAGACAATCTCATCTATAAGCTTTCTTGAGTCATAAAGATACTTTCATCAACATGCTTTCTTTTCAATGATTCATAAGCTTCACCGTGTCTTAAAAGTCAAAGCATCTTCAAATTAATTTACATCAATTTTATTAAAGGACGACATGGATATTTTCATAAATTCATCTTTGATAGTTCAAAACCCACATTTTATCAATATAGATTTGAAAAACTGGGTTATGCATGGGTTCATGAGAAATAAACTTAAAACATGCAATTACTTTAACTCATGCATAAAAGTTCATAAACCAAAAAAATAAACCAACTCAGAAAGGAATTCATTACATGGAAGAAAAACCCTAACTCAATAGGGGATTTCTGCCTATGTAAATTGGAGATTTAGGACCTGCGTGGAGGAAAGGGCTCCATGGATGAAAAATATCCTTAAGCCAAAATCTTAGAAGCAATAGAGGATTAGGAGGCCTGATTTTTCAACCCTAGCTTTCTTCTTAAACTTCTAGAGAGAGAAATATTTGAGAGGAAGAGCTTGATCTTCTTTTGGAGAATTTAAGATTATGATTTTAGTTTGGGTTAGTAAGGGGTTGAAAATCATTAAATAGGGATTTGGTTAGAAGGAAAACCGACATAGTATTGAATTAAAAAGTTTTGGGGAAATGACTAAGAAGCCTCTAAAAATAATTGTCATCGTCAATGACGGTGGCGAACTACAGTGTGCGGTTTCACCTATGGACCATCCTGTTTGGCCATCGTTTACTTCAAAAACTCGATTACTGGACCACAAACGAAGGACCCCTTCCTACGACTCGTGGTTTAGACGATAGACTGTAGGTCGTGGTCATCGTTCTCCACTTCTAGCTCTGGAATATTTCTATGTATGGGACTCTCCTAAGAACGCTATCCATGACTCATGGAATGAATGGTGGACCGTCGCGGTGAACTGATGAGTCCACAAATTTGACTCATTTAGGGCTATATTTTATTAGAATTAGTGTCCTCGAATACATATTTTGTCTAAATATCTGATGAAAACCTTAAGTTTCAGGTATTTGGAGTTTGAGGGAAAACATGCACACTACTTAGCAAAAAGAAACAAAGGTAGCTGAAAGAATGAATAAATGAAGATCTGAGAATCACCGAACCCATTCGGCGTGTAGCAAAAGGTCTTATCCTCGCCTTTTGTTCCAGTGTGTTGAGCCCAGAAAGAAAGGATCAAATCAGCAGTGAAAAGGATTAGTTGATGTGTCGCCGAGCAGTTTCACTAAGCAGTACTATGACTCCCAATGATCCAGGATGCGAAGATGTTGAAGGTAAGAACTGAGAGGCAATGAAGTAAACCAAAGGACGGATCACCGAGTGTATAGGTGATCCTGACTAACCGCGCCGAATGGCTCCTTCACAACACATTTTCTGAAAATTATAAATACTAATTTAGTTTTTATTCTTACCAGTCAGTTTTAGTTATATTAAGTTTAGAATACAATTTTGAGAGACAATATTCTCTCACTAAGTTTGGAGAGGGTTTTTGAAGTACTTGAAGATTCAAAGGGTTTCAACTCCAAGATTTTGGACTTGTTCTTGTGGATTCTTCACTCTTGACTTGTTTTAAGACTTAATCTTGCATACCCACTGATAGAAACTGAGATTTGTGTAACTTTTTATCTCTTTTACATGTCTAGCTAAAACATCAATTGTTGGGGTGTTATTTTGTGAATATGGGCTAGATTATATGTTGGGTCTTTCTTGTTGATGATTTATTTGTTGTTTAGATGTGATTTCGTTTACTAGTTGTGGTGGAATTTAATGAAATTGTAGTTGCAAATACAATTTCACCTTTGTGTTTTCGGCTTGCTCAAAAGAGAGGTCGTAAAACTAAGACTACTAAATTGATTGTCATTGGGATTGAGTCGACATGAGGTTCAGCTCGAGAGAGTGAACCCTATCCTTCTCCCACACACTCAGTTCGAGTGAGAGAGTTGGCTAAGGCGGAGGATGTGCTTAAAGTTGCAACCCGGTGTTCGAGAGAAACTGGGTTGATTTAGGGTAAGTTGTTCGAGAGAGAATTTACCCCACTATAGTCTAGCCTAGTCACAAATATTCAACGAATTTACTATCAAAAGCATGTACCCAATAGTCTAGTTTATCCAGTATTCCTATCACATCCCAAGAATCCCGTCTCCATAATCGTATCTCTCTTTATTTTTGTTGATTTGCTCTTTACTTGTTTACAAACGCCACATTGATAATTGACACTCATGTCAAACCCTTTAATTTTTCATGTCCTCATTCGATAAGGTTCTTAGCTACGGTTATCTTTAGCACTTTCGCGCTTAACCACAAATTTTCAGGAACTGCTCCCTTGGGACTCGACCCCAACCCTTGGTTGGGTTACTTAACTATTGTACGATCGTAGACACTTGCATTGGAAGTTGTTTGTTTCTTATGCAAACATCATGAACCGTCACTATGTAGTGGAACTTTACACCATTTTATAAATCATTGGCTGTCCATCCACGAACAAGACCTATAGTCTGTGGTTGACCCCCTTGGAGTGGCACCAAATTCATTGAAAAGCTGCAAATTCTACCATTTTTGAATCTGAGGTGTTACATATATGAAGATTTAAAAGAACACGTGATTTGGAAGAAAACCCTAACTCAATTGGGGATTTCTAAATTTGTAAATTAGAGAATTTAGAAACTCCGTGGAGGGAAGGGATACATGGATGAAAACTATGAGACCTCAATGCAAAACCCTTGCTTTCAACTGAGGAAATGGAGACTTGACTTGAAACCCTAGGTTGACTGCTTCTTTAAGCTTTCTAGGGAGAGAAATACTTTGAGGATGAAGACTTATTCTTCTTTTAAGAATTGGAGAGAATGATTTCAATTTGGGGAATTTGGGGTTAAAATACTTATACATGACTTCTAGGAAAGGGTAAAATGACCTAGTATTATGATAGAATAATTATGAAAATATACAAAAGACCCATACTTAAAACTTATGCCACCACTACCACGGTGGCCTTCACGGCCCGTCAAGGACCCCACGAGCCATCATGGCAATACTGGTCCTTGATCAGTGGGTTGGGTAGAACCCCTATGGCCCTGATACTCGCTCACGACCACCTTACCGGTTCGTGATGCTCACCACCAGCTGTCTAAGGGTTCGTGGGAGGGGAACTCATCTTTGTCATGTTCTGGAAGCTCTTCAGGAGCACCACAATGAGTCGTAGACCCCTTAACAGCCCATTAAGAGCTCCGTAGATGGTCCAATGGACTAGTTTTTGAATGGTAAATTCTTTCTTGGCCCCTTTCCTAAGCTTCTTGACTCGGAGGTCTTTCATTATCTCCTCCTTGGGAACATTAGTCCTCGAATAAGATTTAAGACGTCGTAAAGAAAGTAGAAACTTAATATAACAGCACAACATGCATCCACTTACATTAATGCACCTATCCAAGGAAGAAATATCATTAAGTCTATGTGCAACTCATACCCAAATGCACGTAAACATGTAGATTTCAATCAAGTGAACTCATTTTCTCAAAAGTTAAGCTTTTTTAGAAGGAAAGAGATGATAAAGCGACATCATATTGGCCTTGACCCCCTAACTAGCACCCTCAATTAAATAATTTCTCCAAAGAGCTTTTACGAAGGCAACTTCTTCGTTTCTCAACCTCTTAACTTGCCAATCTAAAATCTCGACAGGAACCTCCTAAGAAGAGAGATTTTCCTTACCTCCAAAACCTTCTAAGGGAACTATAGATATCGAATCTCCAAAACATTTCTTCAACAAGAAGACATGGATAATTAGATTCATCGATGTAAAATAATTAGGCAAATCTAGTTCACAAAAAACCTTACCAATTAACCTCAAAATCTGATATGGTCGTACATATCGGGTGTAACACCCCGAAATGCTAACCAAGAATCGCTTGTCGATACACCATTTCTTAATCACTATTGAATGTTTCATTCTCATTTTGGGAACTTTAAATTTTGTGATATTTGCATTCTTGCTTAACATAATTATGATCGTAATTTAAGGGATTGTATTGGGGTATTTACGTAATATTCTAATTAGAATTATGTATAACATGAAAGGGAGGTGAAGGTTATACATATAGGTATATATGTATGCATTTTGGGCAGCCAAATGCATTTTGGGCAGCCACCTTTTGGAGACAGTTGTGCATGTGATAACATCACTCTTCACACTATTATTTTGACACCTCATCGGGATATTCGTTTGCTCTGAAGTCTAAAAACCTTAAAACATTATCTAACCATTTTTTTCTTCAAAATCACAAGAGAAAAACTTGGTCCTTTTTGCTAGAATTCGAGACACACCCTTCTCTTTGGTAAGTGATAAAAATATGGTTCTGAGCTGGGTAGTGTTTGGTATTTGATGCATATCTCGATCTATAAAACTTCATTTATAGTGAATAAAAATTATTTAGAAAGATAATTTGTATACCTACAACTCTTATGTTTATGTAAAACTCTAATTTAGCTGTTATGGATTCGAAATATGGGACTCAACATAGGGAAAGTTTTGTCCAGATTTTGGAATTTGAAATCCTGTATGATCAACTGTTAGTGTTTTGAATATATCTTTTTTGTACAATATATTTTTCAGTGATTCTTGTATATTTACAACCTTAAGAGATGTACCTACATCTTTCATGAAGGATATATAGTCCAGTTTTGCCGTTTTGTTCTTTAAATCTAAATTGCGACATGAGGTACTAGGCTGGCCAGAATTACTGTTTTGGGACCTTGTCCTTCTTGTGTAACTCGCCCACTTGTACGGATTGTTTGATCACTTGGCACTCTTGTTGGGACCTTGTCCTTTTTGTGGCTGTGACTTTGTCACTATTGGCTCTGCATTTTTAGTCCGTCATAAGAATGGAATTTTTCCATTTTAAGTATGAACTAGAAAGTCATTTTTAATATGGTTCTTGGTTCTCTTGATTAGTGGGTTTTTACCCTTCTTGATACAGGGCGTCGGCTTTTCTTGATACCTGATTGTGCTTGGTGTGACGACATGATGGACATATTGGGTGAGCCTTGTTGTTGAATCTCTTCGAAAACTATGCTATGAGCGTTCTTGACATTTGGATCTTTAAATATCAAACTTGATACTCTTTATATATTGTTTACTTGAATTATTTATTTTGTTCAATTATGCTGCCCATGACTTGAGAAAGGTAACTTGGTGAATCTGACGGCTCCGAACCTATAGTTTTTGCACCACTAAGCTATATGCTTAGCGATACTTGTTTCTATCGTAGGGAATGTTCAAGAGGATGCATGAAGCTGACCATTGGAGATGGAGATTTTGAGAGCCTTAAGGAAGATCACATTTGCATATATGCATCTATATTTTGTATAAACCTTGGGACTTGTACATGATCTATGTGTTGTATATTTACATGATATTTTTAGAGCTAATTCGATCATGTCACCATGGGTTGTAATATAAGTATGGCTATATATTTTGTTCTTTTGGGGTGTGTAAGCCCAAATCTTGTAATATACGAAATTTACTATTAGTTTTGAATGTTTGTGTGAAGCATGAACCGACTGATTTCGGTACTCGGATGTTGGTAATATTCTTGTTATCTCATCCTTGAGTGTGAGGATAATATATGCTTGAAAAGCTCGTCAGTTATTTGCTTAAATAATTCTGGTAGGGTTTTTCCGTAATAAGTTAAATTCCGCGCCATATCAATTTTAACATCAAATAAATGTTTAAATAAGAAAAATGTATATCCTTAACTAAATTATTCGGTATGAACCTAATCCCTCCACTAGATTATAATCAATATGGCCATCGTTACTCTCTTTTAAATGTCGCAAGTATTTAATTAGATTTCTTGTTTAAGTGGTAGTATCCTTTTGAAAAGATCGCTACATCGGGAAAAAGCTTCCCTTTCTTACCAAACCTCATTACACCCTTCATTGGTGAAATTTTTAGCTAGACCCAATCCTTTAACTCAAACTCAAGATCTATTCTCCCCACATAGGCATCAGACTTTTGTTGACTTTGGGCCATTTTCAACATATCTCTAATTAGTCAAACTTTTTTTCATAGCTTCATGTACCATCTCAGGTCCAATAATGTCAACTTCACCATCCTCAAACCAACCTAAAGAAGATCTACACCTCCTACCATATATGGACTCAAATGGAGCCATACAAATACTTGAGTGATGACTATTATTGTACGTAAACTCAATCAAAGGCAAGTGATCATCCCAATTATCATTTAATTCAATTACACACGCTCTCAACATATCTCCAAAAGTTTGAATTGTACACTCCGCTTGCCCATCCGTTTATGGATGAAAAGCCGTACTAAGCTTAACACAAGTGCCTAGACCCTTTTTGAAGGATTTCAAAACTGAGAAGTGAATTGGGTACCACGATAGGAGATAAATTATAAGGGTACTCTATGCAACCTCACCACCTCCATCACATACAACTTAGCATAGTCCTCTATAGAATGAAAAACTTTGAAAGGAGTGAAATGAGTGGATTTCTTCATTAGATCTACTATAACCCAAATCTAATCATATTGTCGCCAAGTGCGAGGAAAACTAATAATGAAGTCCATATTCAAATCTTCCCACTTCCAAGTTGGGATGCTAATATCTGGGGATAAACCTCTCATATTTTGATACTCGATTCTCACTTATTAACAATTACGACACTTAGCCACAAATTCTGCAATATCCTTCTTCATCCCATTCCACCAATAGATCTCCCGCAAGACACGATACATCTTAGTGGTTCCCAGGTGAATGACATTTTGAGAACTATGGGCTTCTGATAAGACCTTCTCTCTCAAGATTTCAAAAATAGGGACACACGAAGGACCTTGATATAGAAGCACACCATCTCCCCCTAGGAAGAAAGCCTCAACAGAATTTTTAAGCACCACTTCCTTCAATTTAATCAAAATCGGAGCAAGATGTTGCTTGGATTACACATCATCTACAAAGGACAATTTTGAACCATTGTTAACCATAACACCACCCTTGGTAGATTCAACTAGTCACACACCCAATCGGGTCAATAAGTGGACATCTCTAACTAAGTACTTCTTATAATCCTCTACATGAGCAACACTATCTATCGATAACCGACTAGTAGCATCCGCCACCACATTAGCCTTACTAGGTTCTAGAGAACACTCATAACATAATCTTTCATTAACTCAAGCCATATCCTCTAGAGAAGATTAAAATCATTCTGATTGAACACATATTGCAAACTCTTGTCATTGGTAAAAAAATCTACATGAACATCATATATGTTACGCTGCCACTTCTTTAAGGAAAAAACAATCGCTGCTAGTTCAAGGTCATGGGTAGGGTAATTCTTCTGATGAATATGAACTTGTATTGAAGAATATACAATTGCATAAGAACACATCCTAACCCAACTCTTCAGGCATCACCATAAAAAACAAATCCATCATTTTCTTCAGGTAATGTAAACACCTGTAACACCCCAAAATCTAGTAGGCTGAACTAGAATTTGACGTGAGGGTTAGAGTCGTAGATATGGCTTCTTGTACTTAGAATAAAGGGTTTCGGGTTAGAACATCAAGGTACAACTCCCCAAGGACCAACCAAAGGTCCTTGAGGAGGACCCTAGTAAACTACCCAAGAAAGGATGCCCAAGGTAGTGCACACACGAAGGGACCCACACCTCAGAGGGGTCCATGCCACATGGATGGCTTCGTCGGTTAGGGACCTAAAGACACTGCCTCAGACCACCACCCAAGATTGACCATCACGCCCTATGGGTCCACCCACAACCCATGGGCGCGGTCTCGTGGGTGAGGCAGAATGTTGAATTAGGCAGTTAAATATTGGCTAGAAGGAACATTCTGGAATTAATTAGTTATGAAGTAGTGTTTAGGCCACCTATATAAAGAATTTAGACCCTTAATTAAGTCATCCTAATTCATTATTTCAAAACACCCAAAAGAAAATCCAATTCTCTCTCAAAAATCCTCTCTCTAGAAAGAAGAAGTAGAAGAAGAACAAGAAGAGGAAGAGGGTAAAGCTAGGTCAAGAAACCATTGTTTCAAGCTTTATAGGATTTGTAATCAAGGTATGATGTCTTGTTCATTCATGGATTTCTTCCATCCACGAAGCCCTCATGATTCCCCCAATTGTGAAGATGAATCACCAATTTTCTAGTTAGTGTTCCTTCCTATATTGTGAGTATTGTTGTATGTTGATCTATTTGAGTGGATAATGCTTATTTATGATGTAATTACATGGTTTTAGTATAATTATGCATGTATTCTTGATTAGCCTAAGATTCTAGGGTGAAATTTATATAGTTTGGCTTTTTGCCATGAAAGGCAAATTGATGGCTTAGAAGTGATCTTCTAAAATTGATGAATTACGTTATGAATTGCTTGAGATTAGAACACCTAGACATGAATTACCTAAAAGGTAAAGCTTGTGGACATGGATTGATTAGATTAGGGCTTATGAGATGAATCATGATTAGTAGTGTTTAGATTAAACCTATATGCTGAGATATGATTAGAATTGCTTATCAATGACGCATGTGGCTAGATTGTCTTCAGAATTTGCCATATTATGACCATGTGAAGTATTGCTGAAGATTTAATCTTTTAGTATAAATGATGAATTCTAGGGCCTTAAGGGTAATAGCTAATATGTATAATTATTAATCTTAAGGCTTTGATAATGAAGCTTATATGATGATGGTAGATTATTAGATAGAATTGTTGTGGAAGGACTTTACCCACCTAATCTAGTTCATGAATGTTTGAATGCATAAAGTGATGAAATCATATGAGTTAGGATGATATCCATGACTTGTGCTTGAACCCTAAGTGTGATCATTGAAAGTAAGTTTTCAACCTCAAGGAGGTGAAGTATGAGATTATGCTTGTAGTTTGAACTACTTGAATTATGATTATATCCATGTCTAATGTAGTCATTCTAGATGTGTTGGTTTGATATGAGATTTGACCCTTGAAAGGGAAAGATCTGATATTATGCATATTTTATGAAGTTTAGTACATGATTTAATAACACTTTGAGAATAAAGTGAATATGCTCATGATCTAGTTGATGTGTTGTTGAAAGATTATTCTCACATTTACACTTATGCGAGAATACGATATGTTGTGAAAGGGTTTCTAACAGTATAATGATTCTAAGGTTTGAAGACTAGTCTTAACTATTGAATCTATATGAAGACATTGATGGTGAAAGGTTATTCTTACGCATGATCTAGTGAGCAATTATATTAGTTATGTTGGATTGAGTGTCAAGACATTATTCGATAAATATGAACTTAAGTCACGACTTTATATGAACTCAATGGGAACTATTCCTAGCACCGAGTGGATTTTGAATATGAGATGGAAGATTTTACGCTGGTTGAGTCCGACTTCCAAATGAAAGCTTTTACCTTAATTGAGTTTGGGTTTCTAGTAGAAATATCCTTATCCCATAAACTGCGTGCCCCGTAGGTTACTTAGCTATTGTATCCACCTAAGCTAAGAGTATGGTTCTACCTTAGGCAAGTAGACCAACCCTTTTTCGGTGTGGGGTAGACACCAAATTCCATGTTAAGCTCACACGGTCTATGTCGGTTAAGGCTAATTCCCACAACAAGAATATGAATTATGAACTATGGTTAATTAAGAAGCTTTACTTAGCATGGGTATGATTATGGGCTCTTATTCATACATTGCACAAGTATGCTTTGAGGGTATCTATGGTATATTCCTTTTTATGTTATGATGATCTATGTAATTAATATGCTTATGACTTATACTTATGATGTATGCTTAGTTTAGATTGTAGCTTGAAAGATCTTTCCAATGCATGTGTGACTAAAGGTGGGTGTCCCATTGTCTATGATATGTAAGCTAAGGAAGACATCAAAAGATGATAAAGGTGAATGAGGACCTAAAGTGACTCACTTAACATGGGTGGGGTTATGGGGTCTTATTCATGTATTGCACAAGCTTTCCTTGAGGTGACTTATGAAGTGTTCCTTTTACATTATGTTGTTCTAAATGCATTAATTATGCCTATGAAAATGATGTTATCTATTATGCTCACAAGTTATGATTATTGTCTATTATGCTATAGCTTATGTCTTAAGGTTGTGAGTTCGAGTCCCCAAGAAAGCATAATGTGGGAGCTGCTCTTAGTGAGGGGTTAAAAAAATTGAGATGGGGCGATAATAGAACCTTTTTTATAATAATAAATTTATCCCTAATTAATACATTTAAGAACAAAATATTTTTTTATAAAATATAGTCATTAGTGACGAAATTAGATTTTGTTGAACTACGAAATACATAGAACTTTAGAGACAATTGATGTCGTCACTGATTGAAGTAAAATAATTAGGGACGATATAATTTTGTCGGTAGTAATAATCTTTTTAGTCACAAAGCAAACTATTAAGTACAAAAAAATACTTTTTACGAAAAATAATTTTTTCACAAATGTTTAAGCATTTGGGGAAGATTTTTCCTTTTTGTAGTTAAATAATACTTTTAGCGATGAAGCACTAAATCATATTTGTATACTTTTAGCGACACACATTTAGTGACGACTGATTGACGAATTATTTTTTGTCCCACAAGATTTTTCGTGATGAAATATGATTTATAAATAACGAAATTATTTGTCCTTGAGAATCAAATTTTTCATAGTGATTACCCGAGAATGCAGAAGCAAAGTTGTGTTCGCGAGATTGCATTTGTGCTCATCATGGTAAATTCTTGTCAATTATTTAATGAAACACTTTCTGTATCTTGGTAATATTTCTCTAACATATATGTTTGTAGCTTCTATTGAATTTGAAAAGGAATATGGCATTGCAATAAACGTGGAAAAAATTGCGACTAAAATATTTAATTAGTTTGGTGATATGGGCATCCTACAGGTATGCTTAACTTATTCATTCTTGTGACTGCTTCTCTAGCTATGTCTATGAGAAATTTATCATTTTTGTGTGGGATGGCTGGCTGCTTGTATATGTATGTAGTGTATACAAGTGGTTATTTTGTGTATATATCCTGTGTATGTTGCTTTAGGCCACCAAACGTATTCAGATACCCATGATTTCGTAATAGTCTTCTAAAAGTATTCCGACGCTCCTGATTTGGTAATAGTCTTTCTTTGATTGTTGCAGATTGAGAACCAGATAAATAGTTGAGTTTTGAATAAGTGCACATCTACCAGTTCTCTTAATTGTTGGTGTTTTTACCATCATTATTATTATTGTTATTGATGATACCATTATTATTGTTGTCGCCATTGTCGTTATTGTTGTTGTACCCACCATAAAGAGATGAGTATTTGCGTTTATCATTCTCCTGCAACAAAGTTATTTTATTTTCTAGGGAATGCATTAAAGAGCAACTATGTCAGAGACTAACACTCTGAACCGAAGGGAGGTGGTCACGAGCCTTTCCTATATAGCTATATAACGGCACTGTTGTTTGCAAGAATTGTCAAGTTTACTTTATGTAGTGTTATTGATATTAACTTGGGTTTTTTTTACTAAGAGAAAAGGTGCGGACTACTGATCATAGTACTTTCTATATGTAGCATAATATTTCTTGTGTCGTATATTAAGGGCTAAAATTAGTTGGCAGTGATTGTGAGGAATTTGATCCATCTTAAGGTTTATTTTGTGTGTGTGTTGGGAAAATTTTGTTTGCACTGGACATGGCTAACCTAACTATTAAATATTCTTGGTGATTAACTTGTAAATTTTTAGCCTTTTTATTCAAATCGTGGACTAAAATGTAGCCCAACTACAATGTATGAGTAGTTTATATAAATAGGCAATGAAGATGATTTGGACTCAACTTTAGGCACTTGCTTTTGACTTATGATTGTATTGGTGCCAATGAATTATAAAATTTTACTTACCAAGGCTTAGACATATGAGAATGTATACAAGATTCTAAAACGTCACTTAATTAAACTTAGGCATATGAGAATGTATAAAAGACTGTAAAACTTTACTTACCAATGCTTAGACATAGTTAATATAGTTGAAGTCAAGGTTTATGGATGTGTTTTAGTTTTCTCAGTGTATGTATTTTCATGAGCTATTTTGGTTGTTATTGGTTCTGCTATCACTAGTTTAGCTGAAAAGGAGCATGTTGATATATTTCCAAGAATTGCACATATTAATACATTGAAAAGGAGCGTGATGGATCAAAGGATTGTTCTTGTTATACCATTTAGTTTGTTCAGTCGTGTTGTTCACTGCGTCCAGACTTGCCATGGTGAAAAGAATATGTTTCGTTTTGTTTTCTAAATAAGTAGAACTAGGATGTTCCTATTGGCACTAAACTAAAGTTTTGAGCTCTAAGACCACTTTGTGCAATCTTGCCATGGCGAACAGCTACCAATCATCCAATTGCAGATTTCGATACATTTTATTTGGAAGTTTTGTTATTCTCACATATACAAACAAATGTCGTTTGCTATTTAATATCTTGTTATTGTTTCTACTTTATATTATATTGTATTGCTACTTATATCGTGTTATTATTGCTACTTAATATCGTTTTGTATTGCTTTTTAATGTCGGGTTGTATTATTTTTTAATATCGCATTGTATTTCTACTTGCTACTTAATATTGTGTTGTATTACTCTAAGATTTTGCTTAGATTAAGCGGGTCAAATTGGGCGGGTCATGACCCAACCCGGGTTTTAGCCCATTTGAGCCCAAAGTAAATTTAGGCAGGTTATAACCCAACCCGCTTTTTAATGCAGCCCATATTAACCACTTCAATTTCAGCCCAACTCGCCCATTTGACACCCCTAAAGTTGCATAAACAATAGCAGATTATCGAATGGAGTCTCTTGTGATAAACAATGCACACTAGCTCGATTAAGTCTTGTTTGATATTCGTACCAATGCCTTGTGTGATGCGCTTACTTTGAACCTTGTGTGATGAAACCTAGAATTCGCCCCGTTGGTCTGATTGACTAAGTAATGCAATCTCATGAAATGATCTTAGGCAATGATTTTGAGGAGTGAAACAATTTGACAATATACCTCTTTTTGTGGCCAACCGTGTGAGATGTGTGAACCTTGCTTGAACCCCCTTTGAGCCTTATCCTTTTCTTGGAAGAAACTTGAGCAATTGTGATCCCTCTTCATCCATTCACTCATAATCCTCATGAAGTGTGGGTTAATTGAATAGCCAACTTAAGCCAAAAGCCTAAGTTGGGGTGTGGTGAAAAAACAAGGTAAATCAAGAATGTGAAAAATTCCCCCTTTGAGCAATGGTTTTGAAAAAGATGGAACCCTTCCATATCAACACAAGAGAGAAGAAAAGAAAAAGAAAAAAAGTGAATGAAAAAGTTGTGACATAAGTGATGAAAATTGCAAAAAGATATGTGGGTATACAGTAGCCCATGTGAAAGTGAATAATGGGGTGAATTGTGAACATGAACAAAATTTTGAAGAAAGGGAATAAAATGATGTTCAAACAACATTTCATGAGGGTAGAAGCCACTGAGCCTAAATGACCACCTCTTTACACTCAGCCCCGTTATAACCCTTGAAAGACCTTTGTGATCTTGAGTGAGCTGAAACGAATGTTGATTGGAAAATAAAGGAAAACCTATTGGTGAAGTCATGCATGTGTTCATCTTTGAGAGTGTGAGAGTCATTTGTGATTCCGGAACTATAAATTTTCAAAGAATTATGTGTTTATATGGAATCATCTTGATTGTGCGGGCATTTGAGTACCTTTGTTGAACTTAAACTTGCATTTGAAGCAAGTATTGTGAACTTGAGCATCTTTCATAATAATGAGTCACAATTTGAATCTTTGAGTGCATTCATGATTGAGTCTTATGTAGCACTGTTTGAGACATCCTTTTTGAACAACCCAACTTGAGTTTTACTTCAGGAAAAGCAAAAGTTTATGTTGGGGGTGTTGATGAGTCCGAGATTTGACCTCATATAGGGCTTTATTTATATAGATTTAGTGTCCTTAAATGCTTATTTTGTGCCAATAATTGATGTTCAATCCTTGATTATCAGGAATATGGATTGTGAAACAAAGCAAGGACACTAACAGGCAAAAAGGAACAAAATAGAGTGAAGCAATGAAGATGGGCGAGCCTGAGGATGGCCAAGACCACTTGGCATGTTGCTGTCACACCCCGAGCCTACACCCTGGGCGGGACCGGCACCCGGAGACCATTTCTGGCCCCAAGCGAACCCTTGGCCTGGCTTTCTTAACTCAGCGGAAACCTAACCCAACATAATAACTCAATGCAATGCAATATTACAAAAGAACTTAACTTATAACATATGGCCATAAAGGCAACTCGAATCTCAAAATAGAATATCTACATATATACATATAGATGAGAGACTCAATACTAGCCGACTGACTGTCTGTCTATGAAGCCTCTAAAATACTGAGATGGACGTTGGGACAGACCCCGCAACATCCTAATAAAACAAAAACTAAGAACACAAAATAATTGAGTCCTCCGGAATGCAAGGAGGCTCACCACTGACTCTGGAGTGCTCAGCTGGATCAACGACGTGCAGGATGCTGATCCGGGGTACCTGAATCTGCATCATCAAACGATG
>NC_064285.1:44831134-44938697 GCF_019186545.1 Solanum stenotomum | reverse complement strand
GAGACAAACTGATATAAAATCAGTCTAACACTTTAATATAACCAAAACAATTGATTTGTGAAAAGACCAAAATGCCCTTAAATTTCCGGAACGGACTCCCTGTCAACTGCCCAAATTTCAAAGATCATAACTCGCTCATACGAACTCGGAATCGAGCAAACTCGGTGGCGTTGGAAAGATCGTTCCACAAGCTTCGAAACCATAACTGGAACTACTCCTAACTCATCCTGAGCTAGGAGTTACGACTACTCAAAGTTGGCCAAAAACTCACTGATTTCCACACTTAGCCAAATTTCCAGATTTTTGAACTTAGCCAAATTTTTCCAGATTCTGGACTGCCAAATTTCTAGATTTTAAATTTTTTCCAAAAATGACTATTTCCAAATTTCAAGCTTCTTCAAAGCCACTTCAAATTGTCGGATGTTACAGTTGCAAAGTGGGTCATCTGACCGCCTAAAGTTCCTGTGTACCAATCCTTGAAGGAAAGAAGTAAGTCGGCGATGAAAAGAACCAGTCGGTGAATCGACGAGTGGTTACGCGAAGCCAAGATAGATTGCCCAAAGTTATAGACCTGGAGGATGTTGAATGTCAAGGCAAAAAGGCGATGGAAGAGACTAAAGGGCGGCTCGCTGGGTTAATCGGAGATCCCGACTTACTTCGGCAAAGGGTCTTTCGTAGCTTGTTTTCGGTGACTATAAACACATTTTTGAACATTTAGTTTAGTATCTTTTTGACATTGCAAATAATTTTTATAAAGTTTTACTTTCTCTAAAGTATTCTTTATCTTTGAAAGAATAAAGAGATTCGCTTCTAAGAAATTGGAAGTGGGACTTTGAGATTCATTAAATTGGAGCATTGTAAGGAAAAATCACCCTTACCATGTTGATGGATAATCAATTTGGTAACTGGTTTTACCTTTTTATAATGTCTAGCTAAAACCTCAATTCTTAGGGTGTGATCATCTGATTATGAGCTGATTTAGCTTATGGGTATTGCTAATTGATAGTTTAAATGCTATTGAGAAGTGAGTTTAATCATTAATTGTTGTTTAAATTAAGAATTGTAGTTGCTAATGCAGTTTTATGTTTGTGTTCTTGACTTGCTTGAGAGAGAGGATTTAGAACTAATATTTTTCATTGATGATTTGTGGGTATTAGGTTGATCTGGGTTTAGCTCGAGAGAGTAAATCCTAAACCCAATCTCACACATTTAGCTAGAAAGAGTGAATGGATTAAGGCGTGGGCTGCTCTTAATTGCATGCTTGTTGATTTTTGAGAGAAATCACCTGATTCGGGGTAATTGTTCGAGAGAAAATTACCTCCCTTATAGTCCACCCTACTCACTAATATCTAGATATTTACTAATATTCTCAAGTACCTATATGCCTATATTTTCCTATAATCAATCACATCCCAAGAATCGGTCTCACTATTGTTAATTATTATAGTTTGTGACTGTTTGTAGTTGATAACTTAAACTAAAACCCCACATTTGACTTCCCTGTCACCCCCTAACTTGATTGAGTTTTAAATCGATAATTTATATTTCTATGGGTGATTAGACCTCATTCATACTCTCTAATTAAATTTAAAACACGTACCGCTCCCTGTGGGATTTGACCCCAACTTATTTAGTTGGGTTTTATATGGATTTACAATCATTTAACATCTAGAATTGGATGAGGTGTGTTTGAAACATTAAATCAATGCCCGATTGGTTTTAGGCTATGACTACTTCAAGGGCTAACATTATAAGAAATGAGGAAGACATAGTGGATCAAGAAGTTCCTCCTCAAGCTCCAATTGACCTTTTGGAAGAGAAAGTAACAAATTAGAAGTTTAGGTTTGGTTTTCAAATATTGACTAAGGTCGTGATAGAAACTCCGGAATTTTATGGGTCAAAGAAGAGGAAGATCCTCAAGAGTTTATACAAGAGGTCTCTAGGGTGTTGGACTTTGTGGGAGTGACTCCGGTAGAGAAGACGGAATTAGTCACTTACCAATTGATGGATGTTACACAAATATGGCATGATCAATGGAAAAAGTTTAGGCCATTAGGAGTGGGTCCCATAGAGTGGGAGAAGTTGAAGAGTACTATTCTAGATAGGTTCTTCCCTTTATAGGTGGGGGAATCTTTAGTGCTTTAGTTCATTAACCTTAGGTGAGGTAGTATTAGTGTTAAGTAATATGCATTGAGGTTCACCCAATTGTCTGAATATGCTCCAATTCTAGTGTCCAATCCTAGGTCGAGGATGAGTAAGTTTGTGTCGGGAGTGTCCAATTTAGTAATAAAAGAATGTCATGCAGCCATGTTTAATATTGTTATGAATATTTCTCGTCTTATGGTTTATACTCAACAAATTGAGGGAGAGTAACTTGAAGAAACATTGAGGGAGAAAAAGATGTTTAGGATTGATGATGACAACTCTCCTCTTGAAGAGTTCTCCGGGCAAGGTTCCTCAAATACTCCTAAATTCAACCAAGACAGGGTGCGTAACTCTAGACCTCAAGAAATAAGTAGTGAGTCATTATGGCTTGCTTGTGCTACGTGTGATAGGATACATATGGGTAAATGCCTAGCGGGTTCCAATGTTTTTTTTCCAGTTGTGGTAACTAAGGCAATAAGATAAAGCATTCCCTTAAAGTTGTTAGGAATGAAGGGGATAGTCATCATAGGTCTCAACCCTACCCATCATACGGTCCTATTAGTTTAGATGGGAGTGGTCCAAAGAAGAATAGGTACTATGCTTTCAAAACTAGAGGCGGACAAGAGTGTCCTCCGAATGTTGCTCCCGGTATGTGTTTTATGCTTATTTAGATTCTGGTTTGCTTGTCTTTTCTAACTTGATAGACTTGGTATGATAGATTTTAATGTTGTCTTTGATTTGAATGGGTTGCATTAGGATTATGGTATTTGGTGGTAGAACATGACATATTCATGATGAGTTTTTGGGTATGTTAATAGAATTGACGAATAGGGTATTTGAGTAATGCCTAGATGTGTTGAGTGAATAGACTCCTCTAAAAAAATAAGGTAGAAGTGTTATCAAACATTGTTTAGAATCATCTTGTGTGATGGATTTGAAAGCTTAGTGTTGACCTACCCCGGCCTTAGAGTTGAAAGAAATGATGCACAGAAGAGTCTGTATCGGCTTACTCCCAATGGGGGAGATGATGTGCTTAGATAGTAAGGTCGTTGAGTGTTCATGATTTAGGTTGACTTGAAATTCTCACCTTGAGAGGTGTAGTGAGTTTTGGAAATTTAGTCCCTGATTTGTAGGATCATATGAGATCTTGGGTAGAGTTGGTAAGGATTCTTGTGAACTAGAGTTGCTTAATGAGTGGTATCGGGTTTCCATGTCTTTGGGATATGGAAGGGTGTTGGAGATCTGACATTCGTAAATTTCGTAAGAACAGTTGGGATTTAATGTAAATCTCTCTAATTTAGAAATACCTGTTGGGATCTTAGGCCGACAAGTTAAGAAATAAAAGAACAAGGAAGTTGTTTCCATGAAAGTGTTAAGGAGCTATTTACTAAGGGTCTTAGGTGAGGGTTCTACTTGGGAGGCCAAGGACCAATGAGAAGTCCCGATATCCTCATCCTTTTCCTAGTATTCTTCCTCTAGCATTATAATGATAAGTTCCTCTTAGTTGTATTATGTTTTGGAGTCATCTGTGTTTTAGATGTTTGCATGATACCTTCATATGGTGCATGTTCATGAAAACTTGTGTTTTGAAAGAAAATGAGTTTGCATGATAGATTTACTCATGTAGTAGTGCAGTCATTAGAATTTTCTATAGAACTTAATAAGATGAATAAATGAGCATGCCTTAGTTTGGAGTTGAGAGATTTTTTCTTGAGTAAATGCTTTTTAAGAGTAAATTGCATATGAGCTCCATGAGAATGTGTTGAGCATGATTTAGCCTGGAGATAGTAGTTCCTCCTCGATTATCTGTAGATGTAATATTTCAGGCATTTTGTGTTGTTAGATGTATTTCCTATTTCCTTGTGTTGAAGTTTTCCTCGTTGTTTGTGTGCATTTCGATCTGTTGCATGCATGATGGGATGCTAGTCTAGAGTCATTTCCTTTAAGAGATGTTTAGAATCGTCATTCAAAGACGAATGTTCCCAAGGGGGGATATTGTAACACCCCGAAACCTAGTAGGCTAAACGAGAGCTTGGAATGAGGGTTATAGTCGTAGATATGGCTTCCCGTACTTAGAATGAAAGATTGCGGGTTAGAATGTCAAGGTACATTTTCCGAAGGACGAACCAAGGTGTGAGACGCTGTGTTTCGTTCGCAAAATATGCGTATCATTGCATGAGTGTATGAGGCTTATATGATTTGGTGTATCATTTTCGGAGAATAAGGTTGCAAAGGGAAGGAAAAAAAATCAAAGAATTAGACTAACATTATGGGTCAAGGATGCTAATGCTTATCGTGACTAACGATACTACTTTCGATTCAAATGTTTACGATCGTTGATAATATAGTAACCCAACCGAGGGTTGGGATCGTCCCAAGGGAGTGGTTTTGAGAATTTATAGAAAAATAAAATTTAGTTCTAACTAGTCGTAGCTAAAGATATTAACGATTAAAAAATTGTAAATTAAAGGGGTCACAAAAGTGTCAAATATCGATTTGGGGTTTTGTCACAAGTAAGCCAAAATTAGCGAAATCAACAAGAAAATCTAACAATGAGAGGGGGATTCTTGGATGTGACCGTAATACGGGTTAATCTAAATTATTGGGTACATGCTTTCAATAGAGAATTTAAAGAGTAATAGTGACTAGGCTAAGTTATACGTGGGAATAAATTCTCTCTCGAGCAACTTACCCCGTTTCAAATGGGTTCCTCTCGGACAGCCACTTACCGCATGAAGTCCAGCCTACGCCTTACCCTCTCGGGCTGAACCTCATGTCGATACACTCCTTAGGCCATCAGTCTAGCAGTCTTGGTTTCACGACCTCTCACTCGAGCAAGCCGAAAACACATGGGTGGACTTGTATTTGCAACTACAAAACCATTAAATTAGACCACAACTACTAGGTGAAATCACCATTGAACTACATTTAATCTATCAACAAGCAAGACCCAACAACAATATTAACCCATATTCACCCCAAGAATTAGTGTTTTTAGCCACACATCAAGAGATAGAAATTCATACCTACATGAGCTTGCATTCTAATTGGTATGAAGATTTAAGTCTTGTTACAGGCCAAGAATGAAGAACTCAAGAGACCTAACTCCAAATCCTTAGAGATGAAATCCTCTTCTTCTTCAAGTTTCCAAAACCCTATCAAACTCAAAGCAAAATAAAAAGTACTATTCTATATGGAAATTAAAATAATTATTTTTCACACAAAAAATTTGATACTAAGCTATAACTCTCTACGAGTATTTATAGTTTTTAAATATTTGTGCTACAGCGGACCATTCGACGACATTAGTCAGAATCACCGATCAACTCGGCGATTTACCCATTGGTATAGTTCATCGCCGTTTTGCATCATCCTTTAGCATCGTCGTGCTTTGGGTCATTGGGTGACATAGTACTGCTTCGTAGAAATTCTCGGCAATGCGCCGACTGCTCCTTTTTTTCGCTGACATGATCCTTTCCTTCAAGGCTCAGCACACTAGAACAAAAGGCGAAGTGAGACCCTTCGGCGACTCGCCAAGTGGGGTCGGTAATCCTCAAGCCTTCATTTCTTCATTCTTTTCAGCCTTTTCGTTCCCTTTTGCGATGTAGTGTCCATGTTTTCCTAAAACATTCACATACCTGAAACTTAACGGTTTTCGTCAGATATTGAGATAAAATAAGCATTTGAGGACACTATTCCTATTAAAATATAGCCCTAAATGAGTCTAATTTGTGGACTCATCAACACCCCGAACTTAAACTTTTGCTTGTCTTCAAGAAAACTCAAGTTCAACAGTTCAAAAAGGGTGTCTCAAACAGTGGTATACAAGACTCAATCATGAATGCACACAGCAAGACTCAATTTACTTATGCAAGGATCAATTGTGTACTCAAATATTCAAGTTGTGACACACCATTATTAAAGATTCTCATGCTTACAATACATTCTTCAAATGCAAGTTCAAGCTCAATTATAGTGTTCAAGTGCCCTCACACTAAGAATGATTCCATATTCACACAATGGTTTCACATTTTAAAGCTTTGGAATCAGACACAACGCTCACTCTTACAAGGAAGAACACAATGCTTGCTTTCACCCATAGGTTTACCTGTATTTTCCAATAAACATTTGTTTCAGCTCCCTAAAGATCAAAAAGGTCTTTTAAAGGCTTGTAATGGGGCTGAGTGCGAAGGTATGGTCATTTAGGCTCACTGACTTTCATCCTCATGAAACGTGGTGCTCATAACACTTCCTTTCCTTTTCCTTCATCATTTTCATTGGTGCTCATATGTTATCCTATTATTCACTCCCCATGGATTGTTTGGAAACCCCCTTTCATTTTTCAACTTTATTCCACAACTTTTCTTTTTCGCTTTTTTTCCTTCTTTTTTTTTATTTGGAGGGGTTCCATTTTCCTCAAAACCATGGGTAGGAGGGACTTTCTTGCACTTCTTGATTTTCCCTTTTCTTTTCACCACATTCCCAACTTAGGCTTTTGGCCTATGTTGGTTATTCAAACTAACCACAACTTCATGAGGATTATGGGTGGTGGATTAAGAAAGTTCTAGTTTTCATCAAGTTTCTTCCAAAGAAAGGTATGGATCAAGGGGTGTTCAAGAGAGAATCACACACTCACAAGGTAGGTCACAGAAGATGTATATGTCAAATTGGCTCACACTCGTAGAAGCTGCCTAAGATCATATCAAGAGATAGCATCACTTAGTTGACCGGACCAACGGGGCAAATTCTAGGATCTATCATGCATAGTTCACAGGTAAGCTCATAACACTAGGCATTGACACTATAAGTTAAACAAGACTCCACACTTTCTGTAGTTTGCAATGTTCATCAGAAGAGAATCAATTTGATACAAGGCTAGTCATAACGAAATGCAAAGAGTTCACATATTGTGTATGCAACTTCATCTGTCCTCATCTTAGCCGCGCATTCATGTTCGTTAGATTGTAAGCATTATTCAAGTCATCGGTATTGATAGGAACTGAGACTCAATCTTTTGTAAAAGAACATCCACATTTAAGAGCATATAACGGGTGGCAAAAATGTGTGAAATTTTTTAAATATACAAGATAAGCAGTTAAACAATTTAATCGGAATAACTCAAATATATACACCAAAACACAACTATCAACACAAAAGGTGGGCCTCACCCACCCCCCACAATTAAAAATTAATTTTCCTCAAATGCAAATAAAAGTATCAACAGAAAAAATATAATAAGACAAAGATGGAGGTAAAGAAAGGTCCTGTCTATGCAGTCTCTCTCTCTGTCGGGGTCTCAGTAGCTAGTGTAGTAGCCTGTATATGGGCATCAGTGCCCGGGGTGTTGTCATTCTGACTATGGTTTTCATTTTCTGTGTTTGCCTCAGTTGCTGCATTGATATTAGCTTTAGCCATATTGTCCAAATCATGAGCTACTCCAACGGCATGTATCGCGTTAATGAGTCCTCGAACCCACAAAGGGACATTAGGGTTAGTGGGAATCCTCCTATTAGAACTGGCCTTTATATTTTCGCTCCTTGCTTTAGGGTGATGTTCCGTCCCAGCATCTCTTCTGGAGTTTTATGCCCTTATATGTCGTGGTGGCACATTTCTTCCAATAACTTTCGATCTAGTTATTTCTGCAAAGATTTGAGAAATTCATACAAAAGGATGGTAGTTTGGTTGAAGAGTTACTTCGCTGAACCAATCGGCGAAGTGCACAACCACTCTGCGATTCGCCGAGTACAGTGCACATAATATATAAGGGTCTGGACAGAGGGAAAAAAATAAGACTTTCGGCGAGTCACCTAGTGCTTTTGGCAACCTCATGCTTCTCACCAAAAGTTACAGAAGCCACAACAAATAAATCATGATAATAAGGGTGAGATAGGACCCTTTGGTGAACCATTGCGTCGTTCGACGAGCTCGTCACAGCTCGCCGAATGACCTAACGTGCCTACTTGTGACCCACTTTCCCGAATTCAACATTGCGGCCACCGAAAACACATTTTAGGCGCACAACTCAAATTAGGCTTAGACCCAGTGACAATCATGCTCAACCCACAAATTTTAAGTCAGTTTAAAAATGCAACCTTCAGGAATTAACCACTTAACTCAGTATCGGTAAAACTTCCAGATCTAACAGGCAGACAAATATTCTAATCTTACTAGAGAAACCCATCACAAATCAACAATGTAATATCATTGCATTAAGTCCAAAATTAATAGAAAGAACTCCGAGTTTGGGAACCAACCTATCATGCTGACTAAAATCTAGTTGAGTCGCTAGGCAACAATTTTATCCAACTTTCGAACAAAAATCAATAACTAAAATAATCTAAAAGTGTAGGGATAATGAAAATAGAGTGCAGGTGTGAGTATGGGCATATAAAAAGTGAGGGAAAGTGAATGAAGTTGAAACTTTTAAACCTTTGGCTTGTAAAAACTGTCCAGTTCTCGCCCACTCGGTGATAATAGTTCCAATCACCGAACCTCTTTGCGATTGGCTGAGTGAGCACTCAACTCACCGAGTTTTATAGGATATTCAATCATAGTGAAGGTCCAACGGTGGTTTCCATCGTGACCGCAGACATGGTCGGCGATTCGCCAATAGTCTCAAAATCTCACCTAGTTTTACAGACTCTAATGTTGAAGATGTCTTGAGTCAAACGACGGACAACGCCGAATTCGCCGACCACTTCGCAACTTACCGACTGGATCTATTGCTTGCCATTCTTCACCTTTTCAAACACTTCTTATACTTTAACCTATAGAAACAACACACCATTATTTTACCAAGAAATAAGTACTGATAATAATAAAAATAAAGCAATTAAAGGGGTTTTGGGATGCCTCCCAAACAACACCTTAGTTATCATGGTGGCAAGACACTAGTCCTCCTTTAAATCTCACTATTGCGGTTAGCCATAGTATCACTAGGAAAAATCCCTTGCTGTCTCGGATTAAGGTGAGACGAGATATGACCCATTTGGGTCTCTAACTGCTTGATTGAAACAGAATGGGAGGTGACGGTCTGGCTAAGGGTAGAAACATCTTCTTTCATGCCTTTATGCATTTTGTCTGACCCTTCAACTTTGTTGTGGATACGTGAGAGAATATCCTCAAACCTACCACCCTCCAAGTACTTTGGCTTTTGGCGCTCGTTGGGAGGCACATATCTATTCTTCTACCTGTCTTTCCGATTAGGTTTTCGGTCTCTCCATTCTCGATCCTTCCGTCCTTCATCTCTAGCCCAGCCTTGGTTACCACCCTTCCTTGGGTAGTTTGAACGATAACCACCACCTTGGTTGGCTAGAAATTTCACCTCCTCATTACACAATGCTTCCAAATTTGCCACCTCAGATTTTGTACTCCTGACGCCCACATCATTGACACCACGTGAACCATGGGAACTAGTGATGAGTCCACGAATTGGACTCGTTTAGGGCTTTATTTTTATAGAAATAGTGTCCTTGAGTGCTTCTTTAGTGGAAGCATGAACGCTTAGGCACCAAAAGAAACAAAAAGGCTAAAAAGAACGAAGAAGCTGAAGCATAAGCATCGCCAAGAACTGTTAGCGATTCCCCGAAAGGACAGACTCTGCCCTTTATTCTAGTATGCGAAGCCCTAAACGAAGAGGATCAAAATGGCGATGAAAGGAGTAGTCGGCGCTTCGCTGAATAGTTTCACGAAGTAGTACTATACCGCCCAATAGTCTAGAACGTGAAGATGCGGAAGGCAAGAACGAAACGGCGATGGGACAGACAAAGGGAGAATCGCTCGAAGACATTCAGTAATATCAACTAACTTAACCGAAAGATCCGTCAGCACTATTTTTTTAAGTCTATAAACATTGCACTTATAATTAATTTTTTAAAAAAGTTCGGAACCATCATTATTATTTTCACAATAGAATATTGCTTTTTGGATATTTTTTTCTCTCAAGTTTGGAGAGGGTTTTGTGGGAGACTTGAAGAGAGAAGGATTTCATCTTCCATATATGGGAAGTGGGTGTTCTCCATTTTTCTTCCTTTGCTTAAATCAAGGTTTAATTTCTTATACCGATTTGATTTTAGTATCATTTTGGGTGTATTTTGTTATTTCTTGATGCGTGGCTAAAAACCCCCATTCTTGGGGTGTGATTTAGCAAATATGTGTTGATATTGTTGTTGGGTCTTGCTTGATGGTAGGTTAGATGTACTTTAATGGTGATATCACCTAGTGGTTGTGGTTTAATCTAAAGGGTCTGTAGTTCCAATTACAAAGCCACACATGTGTTTTCGGCTTGTCCGAGAGGGAGGTCGCGAAACCAAGACCACTAGACTGATGGCCTAAGAAGTGAGTCGACATGACGTTCGGCCCGATAGGGTGAGCCCTAGTCCCATATCCTAACACTCAACTCAAGAGAGTGAGTGGGGTAAGGCGTAGGCTGGTCTTCATGCGGCAACTGGGTGTCCGAGAGGAACACATTTGAAACGGGGTTAGTTTCCCGAGAGGGAACTTATATCCATTTAAAGCTTAGACTAGTAACTATTATCCTACAAATTTCCTTTCAAAAGCATGTACCCAACTACTTATCTTCAGTTGTATTGCGGTCACACCCCAAGAACATTTCCCCATATTTGATTTTCTTGTTAATTTTTGTTATTTTGACTACTTGTGACAAAACCCCCAATCGATATTTGACACTTTCATGTCACCCCCTTTAATTTACTATGTTTTTACTCGTTAATATCTTTAGCTACGACTAGTTAGATCTGAATTTTATTGTTCTATCAATTATGAAAACCACTCCCTTGGGACACGACTCCAACCTTTAGTTAGGTTACTATACTATCAACGATCATAGACACTCATACCGTAGGTTAGTGTCGTTGGTCACGATAAGAATTAAAATGGCATCGTTGTTGGGCTCTTCTTAGTTGTAATTTACTAATTTAATTTTTAGTTTTGTTTTGATTGATTTTGCGAACATTTCAGAAAGTATGAGTGTTAACAATAGTAATGGGAGCAAGGTGGGCCATCATGATGACATCGGCAACCTCAACGATCTTAAAGAGCCCAACATCAATAATCCACATCTCATGGGAGATGTTGGGGCCATCCGTCTACCTCCAGCATAAGGAAACACGGTGTGCCACATAACGAGCACCATGTTGCAACTCTTACAACTGAAGGGACATTTCAGTGGATTAGCACATGAAGACCTACATGAGCATTTTCAAAACATCGTAGATGTGTGTGGACCATTCTCGTTAAAAAACATCTTGGAGGAGTTGGTTCGATTAAGGCTATTCCCTTTCTCATTGATGGGGGAGGTGTGCAGGTGGCTAGCTAAGTCACCAAATAACTCGATCAGTTCGTGAGAGGAGTTAGTCACTGCATTCAATGTGTGATTTTTCCCTTCCTCGAAGATGATGACTATCCGAGATAGCATCCAAAGCTTCAAGCATTTGAATGGAGAGCCTCTGCATGTGACGTGGCTCTGGTTTAAAAAATTGGTGCTACTATGCTCAACCCATGGTTTCTAAAATACTTTTATCGGAGTCTCGACTCGATAAACAAAGGTGTAGCTGACCAACTCCTACATGGAGCATTGATACAACATCCATATGTAGTAGCAGCTCAACTTCTCGATAGCAAGACAACCATCAACAGGGCGTGGTAAACCCGCGAAAACCAGGTCTCACCGATCACCTTTCAAATATCCAAGGAACAGGTTGATAAAGATAATGAGAGAGACCAAAACATGGTCAAGATCATGATGCAGCTTGACATTTTATCCAAGAATGTCATGGGGGCTAGAGCCCATAGTGTCAATGCTATGGGAATTGGGGGTGCAAATCTTGAGGAGATGATGTTTGAAACCATGTATGATGAGAAAGTTTATTTTCTAGCTAACCGAGGCGAAGGCTACCGCTCAAACTACCCAAGGCAGGGTGGTAATCAAGGATGGGTTAGAGATGAAGGCTGGAAGGATCGAGATCGTGAATGGAGGGACTGTTATCCAAATTGGAAGGATGGGGAGAAGGATAGGTACGCTCCTACCCACGAGCATCAAAAGCCCAAGAATTCAGAAAGTGGTAGGTCTGAGGATATGCTCTCGCGTATTCTAAACAAAGTTGAAGGGTCAGACAAAATGCTAAAATGTATGAAAGAAGACATGTCTACCCTCATACCGACTGTCTCCTCTAATTCAGTTTAAATCAAACAGTTAAAGACCCAAATGAGTCATATCTGATTTCATCTATATCCGAGACAACAAGGGGGTTTTCCTAGTGATATAATGGCTAACCCTAACACTGAAGTCTGAAGGTTAACTTGTGTTGTGTCGCGATGTTAACTAAGGCACTGCTTGGGAGGTAACCCAAAACCATTTACTCGCCCTTTGTTATTTTGATAAAATAATAGTGTGTTGTTTCTACAGAATGGTTAACGAAAGTGTTTGAAAACATGTATGGAGGTGAGCAACAGTTCAATTTGGCGGATAGCTGACAAGTTCGGCATACCCGAGCATTCCCACTATTTGACGCAATACAACTTAAAGGTTGAGTGTGTACAACTCGGCGGAGTATTAACTTTGTCGGTGTATCGCCAATCCAATTGGCGATAGCAGTAATGACCATTGATGCAATGCTTACATGAACTGAAAACTCTAATATATATGGAGAGGAATTAGACATTCAGCGTTTTGCCGAGTGATGGAGTCAGAGCAACTAACCTTCTCTAATGAGCAGAAACTGAACGGTCACAAGTTGCAGGTTTAAAAGCTCAATTTGATTCACTTTCTTTTACTTGGTCCCTTTTCACAAAATCACACTTGCACTTTAGTAGTTATATCTCTTGCACTTTTTAGAGTATTTTCAGTATCAAATTGTGCGCAGATTTGGATCACATTGATGTCTAGCACGTCAGTGTAATCTAATTATGCACCAAAGGTTAGTAATTGAACCCTTCAGTTGTTTTATCAAAACTTATACTTATCTGCATAATGATTGATAGAGTAAAGTCTCTGCTGAGTCTCTGAGTCAATAAAGTTGCATTGCATTATAGATTATTTACTGGTGATATTTACGAAATCGATGAGATTCTACTAGGCTGTACTTTGGATTTAAATCATTTTGCTATGGGATTGCTCGAATTGTGTTGGGTCTTCGTTAAATTGGTTGTGTACAATCTTACATCATCTTAACTGGGGTTGTAGGGTGAAATTTGAAAGGATGGGTCGAAAATAGACATGTTGAACTGAGCGGCGAGGTGATAAATTTCACCGAACAACTCGGTGGTTCGCCTAACTCCCTTATTTCTCCTTTAACTAACTACTCTATGTATTCATTGATCCATGACTTTCAGTGAGTAGTTTAATTCATAAAATTCATTCAGCAACTCGCTGAAAGATGCTTTGTTCGCCCTTTGTCTGCACCATTGTATAAATTGTACATCATTTTCAACGACTAGCCTGACAGGATAAGCATTTCGCCAACTAGCTTGGCTAAGTGATTCCACCTTTAGAAACACATGTATACCTCTGTTTGAATTATTATCTAACTTATCTTTGAATCCTTTGCAAAAATGGCTCGACCAAAAGTCACAGGGTTAAATGATCCACCCAGGTACATAAGAGCACGAGAGTTTAAAAGTGATGAAAAGAAAGTGAAGCTAGCCAGACAAAGAAAATATACCAATGAAGCCAGAGCAAAGAGACGAATACCCATCAACCCCAATGTGCCTATATGGGCTAGAAGTTTTGTTAATGCAATACGGGCCTTCGGAGCAGCTCAGGAGATAGATGAGATTATTACAGCAAATATTGCTGCACAGGCAAACAATACTCTGAGTATTGATGCCCAGACAGATGAAGCAACCTATTAGCCAGGATAACCTCTTTACCTCCCTCTCTATTCTTAGTTATCTTTCAAATATTTTGGATTTTGTATTACCTGCATTTGAGGACAAATTGTTTTTTATTTGTGGTGGGGTGAGGTTCACACTTTTGTGTGTTGTTTATGATTCGTGTTTTGAATACATTGGGGTCTCTTGTTTATAATTGTGTTACTAACTGCTTTTATGTGGATGTTTGAGCTCGTGGCTCCGTTTACTTTTAATTGCAAAATGATTTTGACCCATCCAAAATTTTTAAAATTTTTCACACATTTTTGCCACCCCTTGTAAGTTGAATGTGGCTGTTTTTTTGCAAAAATTTGAGTCTCAGTTTCGATCAATACCGATGACTTGAATAGTGCTCTCAATTGAACGAACATGAATGTACGACTACAACGAGGCCAAATGAAGTAGCATAAACAATATGTGAACTCTATGCATCTCGTTGTGATTAACCATTTATATAATTTATTCTCTTGTAATAACCGTTGCACACTAGTGAAAGTGTGTAGTCTTGTTTGACTTAAGTTTCAATGCATTGTGTGGTTCGCTTGCTTTGATCCATGCATGTATAAATTTGACATATACCACTTTTGTGGCCTACCCATGAGTGTGTGAAACTCTTTTGAACACCCTTTGAGCCTTACCTTTCTTTGGTAGAACCTTGATGAACCCTAGACCTTACATGACCCATTACCTATAATCCTCTTGATTTGTGGTTTAGCGAATAGCCAACTTACGCCAAAAGCCTAAGTTGGGGGTGTGGTGAAAAGGAAAAGGAGAAGTCAAAAAGTGCAGAAAAGCCCCCCTTAACCCATGGTATTTCATGAAAATGGAAACCCTTCGATTAGAAAAAAAGCAATAAATTACGAAGGAAATCGGGTTTCCAAGCAACCCATGAAGGTGAATAAAAAGGTGACTTAGAAGCACTAGAAAAAGAATTGATAAAAGAAAAGAAGGTAATGCCATGAGAATACACAACTCACGAGGAAAAAGTCACTGAGCCTAAATGACCATACCTTTGCACTCATCCCCATTACAAGCCTTAGAAAGACCTTTTTGATCTTGATTAAGCCGAATCGAAAGTCGATGGGAAAAGAAGGGCAAACCTATGGGTGAAAACATGCATTGTGTTCCTCTTTTTAAGTGTGAGTGTTGCATCTGATTCTTGATCTTGAATTGATTAACCTCTATGTGTGAATATGGAATTATTCTTCATGTGAGAGAATTTAGATACTTTTTGTTGATCTTGAACTAGCACAAGTAGCAAGTATTGCCAGCATGAGTATATTTGGTAATGGTGTGTCATAACTTGAATCTTTGAGTACACAATTGATCCTAGCATAAGTAAATTGAGTCTTGTTGTGTGCACTCATGGTTGAATCTTGTGTAGAACTGTTTGAGACACCCTTTTTGAATGGCTGAACTCAAGTTTGCTTGAGGAGAAGCAAAAGTTTAAGTTCGGGGTGTTGATGAGTCCACAAATTGGACTCATTTAGGGCTTTATTTTGATAGGAATAATGTCCTCAAATGCTTTTTTTTCTCAATATTTGATGAAAACTCTTAAGTTTCAGGTATTTGAAATTTTAGTGAAAGCATGGACACTTAGGCGCAAAAAGGAACAAAAAGGCTGAAAAGAACAAAGAAGCTGAAGCATGAGCATCGCCAAGAACCTTTGGCGATTTGTCGAAAGGACAGACTCCGCCCTTTGTTCCAGTATGCGAAGCCTTGAAGGAAGAGGATCAAAAAGGAGATGAAAGGAGCAGTCGACGATTCGCCAAATAGTTCCGCGAGGCAGTACTATACCCATCAATGGTCCAAAACATGAAGATGCGGAAGGCAAGAATGAAACGAGGATTAGACAGACGAAGGGCTAATCGTCGAAGTCATTCAGCGATATCGACTTACTTCGCCGAAAGATCCGCCAGCGCTATTTTCTGAAGTCTATAAATATTGCACTTATTGTTAATTTTAAAAACTGTCTGGAACAATTATTATTATTTTGACAATAGAATATTAATTTTTAGATATTTTTTTCTCTCAAGTTTGGAGAGGGTTTTGTGGGAGACTTGAAGAGAGAAGGATTTCATCTTCCCCAAGTTGGAAGTGGGTCTTCTCGAGTCTTCTTTCTTTTCTTACATCATGGTTTAATTTCCTATACCCATTTGATTTTAGTATCATTTTAGGTGTATTTTGTTATTTCTTGATGCGTGGCTAAAAACCCCCATTTTTGGGGTGTGATTTAGCAAATATGTGTTGATATTGTTGTTGGGTCTTTCTTGTTGATAGGTTACATGTAGTTTAATGGCAATTTCACCTAGTGGTTGTGGTTTAATATAAAGGGTTTGTAGCTGCAAATACAAAGCCACCCATGTGTTTTTGGCTTGCTTGAGAAAGAGGTCGCGAAACCAAGACCACTAGACTAATGGCCTAAGGAGTGGGTCGACATTAGGTTCAGCCCGAGAGGGTGAGCCCTAGTCCCATATCCTAACACTCAGCTCGAGAGAGTGAGTGGGGTAAAATGTAGGTTGTTCTTCATGCGGTAAATGGGTGTCTGAGAGTAACACATTTGAAACGGGGTAAGTTGCCCGAGAGGGAACTTATTTCAATTTAAAGCTTATCCTAGTCACTATGATCTTACAAATTTCATTTAAAAAGCATGTACCCAACTACTTATCTCAACTTGTATTGCGGTCACACCACAAAAACCTTTCCCCATACTTGATTTTTTTGTTAATTTTTGCTATTTTTACTACTTGTGTCAAAACCCCCAATCAATATTTGGCACATTCGTGTCACCCTCTTTAATTTACTATGTTTTTACTCGTTAATATCTTTAGCTACGACTAGTTAGAGCTTAATTTTATTTTTTTATCAATTCTCAAAACCACTCCCTTGGGACACGACCCCAACCTTTAGTTGCGTTACTATACTATCGACGATGGTAGACACTCATACCGTAGGTTAGTGTCGTTGGTCACGATAAGCATCAACTAGCCCCCATGACATTTTTGGTGAAACTATCAAGTTGTGTCATGATCTTCGCCTTGTTTTGGTCCCTCTCATTATCTTTATCCATCTGTTGCTTGGATAGTTTGAATGTGAGAGGGGAGACTTTGTCTTCACGGATGTACCGTGCCCTATTGATGGTTGTCGTGCCATCTAAAACTTTTGGTTGCTACTGCATACGGTTGCTGCATTAGGCCTCCAAGTGAAAGTAGATCAGCGACACCTTTATTCACCGAATCCTGGCTTCGGTAGAAGTACTGTAGCAAGACATTATCAGGTAGACCATGAGTTGGGCATTTTAGCACAAATTTTTTAAATCGCAGCAAAATTTCGTGTAGAAGTTCTCCTTCTAGGCGTTTAAAGCACTGGATGCTATCTCTTAGTGACATCATCTTCAACGGAGGGAAAAAACGTACTTGAAATATGGTTACCAGTTCCTCCCAAAAAGTAATGGATCCACGTGGTAGCTCGGCTAGCCATTTGCACGCCTCTCCCATCAACGAGAAAGGGAATAGCCTCAACCTGACTGACTTTTGAGAGATCTTTTTGATCAAGAATGGTCCGCACATAACTACAAAGTCTTGAAAATGCTCGTGAGGGTCCTCGTGAACTAGTCCACTGAAAAGTCCCTTTAGTTGCAACAGTTGCAACATGGTGCTTGTTATGTGGAACACTGCATTTCCCTTGGCTGGGGTAAACGGATGGATCCAACACCTCCCATGAGATGGGGGCCATTGATGTTGGGCTCTTGGACATCGTTGAGATTTCCGATGTCATCTTGGTGGCCTACCTGGCTACCGTTGCTACCATTAACACTCATGCCTTTTGAAATATTCACACAGCAAACATAACAAAACTAAAAATTAGGTAAGTAGACTACAACAAAGAAGAGAAAAACTTTTACTAATCCAAAAAATTTCAGATAACACCATTCCCCGGCAGCGGCGCCATTTTGATTCTTATAGTGACCAATGACACTACTTCCGTTTCAAGTGTCTACGATCGTCGACAATATAGTAACCCAACCGAGGGTTGGGATCGTCCCAAGGGATTGGGTTTCGAGAATTTATAGAAAAATAAAATTTAGTTCAAGTTGTAGCTAAAGATATTAACGATTAAAAACATTTTTGACTAAAGGGGGACACAAAAGTGTCAAATATCGATTTGGGGTTTTTGTCACAAGTAAGCTAAAATTAGAGAAATCAACAAGAAAATCTAACAATGAGAGGGGGATACTTGGGATGTTTCCGGAATACGGGTTAATCTAAATTATTGGGTACATGTTTTCGATAGAGAATTTATTGAGTAATAGTGACTAGGCTAAGCTATACGTGGGAATAAATTCTCTCTCGAGCAATGTACCCTGTTTCAAATAGGTTCCTCTCGGATACCCACTTGCCACATGAAGACCAGCCTACGCCGTACCCCACTCACTCTCTTGAGCTGAGTGTTAGGATATGGGACTAGGGATCACCCTCTCGGGCTGAACCTCATGTTGACCCACTCATTAGGACATTAGTCTAACAGTCTTGGTTTCATGAGCTCTCTCTCGAACAAGCCGAAAAAACATGGGTGGACTTGTATTTGTAACTACAAACCTATTAAATTCGACCACAACTACTAGGTGAAATCACCATTAAACTACATTTAATCTATCAACAAGCAAGACCCAACAACAATATTATACCATATTCGCTAAATCACACCCCAAGAATGAGAGTTTTTAGCCACACATCAAGGGAGACAAATTTAGACCTAAATGATCTTGCATTCAAATGGGTATGAAGATTTAAGTCTTGTTACATGTGAAGAATGAAGATATCAAGAGACCCAAGTCCAAATCCTTGGAGATGAAACCCTCTTCTTCTTCAAGTTTCCAAAAGCCTCTCAAACTCAAAGAAAAATAAAAAGTACTATTCTATATGAAAATTAGAATAATTGTTTTTCACACTAAAAATCTGATACTAAGCTATAACTCTCAACGAGTATTTATAATTTTCAGAAATCAGTGTTGCAGCAGACCATTCAGCGACATTAGTCAGAATCGCCAATCAACACGGCGATTCGCCCTTTAGGTGTTGTAACTTAGAAATATTAGGGAGAAACATTAAGAGTTTGAAATCAGTCCTCTTACCTCGCTACTTTCTTCTTTCTTGAAAAACCTAAAAATGATATGTCGATTTCCGAAACTCTGAAATGTAACTCATACGTTTCAACTACTAAAGGACATGTTTTTTTGGAAATACTTTCCTTTAAAAATTACTAAGGAACATATATAAAAACTTGGTGAAGCACCTTAAGATCTTTATGAACATTCTCAGGTTTAATTTACCTTTTGTAATTTGATTTAAGTATTCAAGTTTAATCTACAAGCATATGGTTATACGAGATATTTACATGTGATACAGAAATGATTACGATATCATGAGGACAAGAGTACCAACGAGTTAAGATTGGCAGCATGATTCAGGCAACACAAATGCATTACAAATCCATGACATTACATGCTATGCCTTCAACTTCCGAGCTATAATTTGAAGGTATGGGGCATATTACCTATATTTATATGTATGAGACACAGATTGCCACAACTTTGCGAATGTGATGTCGGTTCGCTACCGGAAGACACCACCATTGCTAGCACTTGGTTGGGTGTGATATGCCTTTGCATATATATATATATATATATATATATATATATATATATTACCTTAACTAACTCGAATGTTAAATTACTATAATATCCCTAACTTAGGATGTGACTTTTTCGATAACTTGTGACTTTTCCGATAAGTTCTGACTTTTTTTAAAGGGTTGTGATTTTTTTCATGAGTTGTAACTTTTTCAAAGAATTGTGACTTTTTCAATAAGTTGTGACTTTCTCAAAAGTTCTCACTTTTCGAGAGTGTTCTGACTTCTAGGAAAGGTCATGATTTTTTTGATTAGACACAAAAAAACATCTGTTCATACTATCCTTTATTGTCTATAAATAGAGGGTCTTCCTTTCATTTTTCAGCCACATTTTTTTCTAATCTTCTACTATTCTTCTTCTTCTTGTTGCGTTTTAAAATTTTTTGTGTGATTTATTGTCGTTGAGTAAGTTCAAAGTTTAGCAAAATATGATGTACCACTATTCTGATGAAGTAAGTCATTCTATCCTAAAGGGTTTGTTACGTAACCTCAAGTACTTGAGTAAAATAATATAATTTTTATGATATAATAATTGTTTATCTGCTTAATATATACATTAGTACGTAATGTTCCATATATGAAGTTAACATGATGTAGTGTAAATTCATTTGATTTTGTTAACAATTTCTCTTGTGATGTAGATATATGCGTCTGATTATGTTTTCCCAAAATTTAGAGAAATGTGACGATTTGTTTTTAATGCCAGAGACAAAAAAATGACTTTAATTATCAATGTTACTTATGTGATTTAGACTCTCAGGAAGTTTGCTTATAAACATTGCCCTTTTGTTTTAATTACTAATAATTTTTAATATTTCAGTATTTTAGACGAAGAAAACTTCATATGACTTGTAACAACGCTAGTTGAAGTTTGTATTAGTTTCATTTTTATTATTTATGTAATAGGTAATTTTATGAGATAAATATGTTCATTAATTCAAATATATATTTATTAGTTCACCTACTTTCATACACAATGGTAAACACATAGTTTACACCACTAATCAACTTTGTTTTTTCCCCATGAAGCATTACTTATACTACCTATTATTGGTTCACCTGCTCACATACAGTCCCGTGGCAATTTTAAACAAATACTTTACATATATATGTTACTTGTAACCTTATTTTAGCCACACTTTACATCTTAATGATACCCTCTTTTATGCATCAAATCCCTGCCTAATCATGCCGATTTCGACCATTTACCGCCCTCATCAATGGTACTAATTCACAATTATGCCTAGAATTAACATTATCGCTCTCATCTCCCAATGGTAGTCATAAAGCTCTAGCCCACATGACGACTGAAATTGAACTAGGAAAATAGAATGTACTGATAAACAAGATACAAAAATAGTCTGTTAATTTAGTGATGAGAGTCTTAGTGATTTGAAAAGATTCAATAATACCTTACAAGAGTTAAAGGCGTGAATGGACTTTCAGACAACAATATTACTTAACGAAGAGGTAGTAACATTGACACTTTTAGGTACTTTATTATTTTTTCGTTCATGTTTATTGTACTTATACCCCTACCCCTTTGCACAATACTATGTACAAAAATTCAAGCAACACTATTTAATAGACATATTGAAACATGGAAGGACTCCTTGCAACCAAATAAGAGTTACTATATTGGTAAAGGACGCTTAGATTGCGTAAACCCCAACTACTATTTCGTACATAAAGAAGTTGAATTGACAATTACAAATAACACAATCATAAAGGCGACTGACATTGACGTTTCAACACATAGATTCTCTATTGGCTTTGTATCATTGGATCATGTCGATAAATTACCTAATCGTGCTATTCCAGGTAAATGTCCACACAAATAATTTGTTATTTAATTTCATGCTCCATTACATAATCGCTATAACTAATTTACATTACCTATTGTAAGATTTGAGTTGCGTTTTAGTTTCAACGAATCCCCTCATTGAAAAAGAATATAGCAAGAGACGGGAGATAGTTCTTACAAATGAGCAATATGTTTTGAAGATGTCTAAACTACCATCTATATAGAGATATGGTGAAGTATTGACATTTCACTTCTAACTAATAACCCAACATGGAGCATACAAATGTTACTCTATGAGAAGATTTTGCAGAAAATGACGATGCTTTTCTAGAAATGATGAAAGATGATAAGTCTATACTTGGCTTATCTGACGGTAGAATCCTAATCTATAAAAGTATTCGACATACTACTATATGTATTTATAATAAACTAAGTATAATTGTTGTTTCAATTTTGAAACAAGCTCTTGTCACACTAGGCACTTTTAAAATATCTACTATTTCCGTGAGTAGCGTCTTGATCAATCCACAGTTTCAAAAATCCACGGACCTGGTATATTACATTAATCACACATATGTTCTGCAATGTTATTTAAACCCGATTGTCACAACTAATGTACATACTATACTTTAGCATTGTAGGCTGGTTATATTTAAGGTTTCTATAACAGGACACAATTGTTCTATTATCATTGTTGAGTAATTACATACTAAAATTCCTAAGTTCCCAAAACCTTTGCACCGAGCACATCTCACTCAAAATGGGGGATACAGTTAACTAATCTCATAAAAAATATAGGCGTGAAATGGTAAAGGCCGAAAATAAAGATTTTATGGTAACACTAGGTAAGGAAATGAGAAAAGCCATAGAAGTTCTGTTAGTATATATTATGGATGGATTGGTAGCTAATTCACAAGTACATACTATCCTATACTTGTACTCTCTAAAAATAATAACCATTTTAATATCCAAAATATAATTACAAATATGGTATATTGGCTATGTGCAGGGATTTTTTGTACAAGTTCAAAGAAACAATTGTAGACATACTGAATAAAGATGAGCCATGGTATTTGTCTTGCAAAAACTACAGCAAAAAAGTGAAAGTTATAGAACATATTGTATCTTGTAACAATTGCAACAATGAGAATGTAGAATATGAATTGAGGTTAGACTCCGTAAAAACTCAATTCTACATGTACTAACTAGAAACAAATTAGCTTTAACTTTTAAATGACTCTCCTTTTTAAATAGATGCTGCTTTCGACTTCAAGTGTATAGTGGAGAACAATGTGCCAGATTTATACTATTCGAAGCGGCTATATATTTACTAGGCTCCAGCGTGCAACACTACATAGAATCAACCTCAATAAAGATATGACTTGTATTTATACCTAAACACCTTAACGCCCAATGGACTCCGCCGCATAGGTATGTTGTGTAATCCATCATAAATTTTACAGTTATCTTATTGTGATACTTCATAGCGCAAAAGAGAAGAAAAGAATTCCACGATTACATATACATAAGATTTTATGATTCTTTTAATTTTACACATTAGGTTAGTTTTGAAAGAAAATGTGCCCATCATGTTGCTGACAAAACTTGACCCCTCAAATGGATTATGTAATCGGACATAGTTGATTTGTAGAGGCATTGCGGAGAATGTCATACATGCAGAAAAAACAAGTCAATATGCTACAAACTAGATCTTTACTCCAAACATACAACTATAACCACCCCCTTCCCCTTTTTAAATAGATATTGTTTATGACTTGAAGTGTGTGGTGGACAACATAGTGCCCAAGTTATACTATTTGAAGCAGCTAAATATTTACTAGGCAGCAGCATGCAAGACTACATAGAATTGACTTCAGTAAATATATGAAATGTATTTATACCTAAATAACATAACTCCTAATGGACTCCGCCGCATAGGTACGTTGTCTAATCCATCCTAACTTTTACAATTATCTTATTGTGATACTTAATAACCCAAAAGAGAAGAAAAGAATTATACGATTACATATACTTAATAGTTGAAGATTATTTTAATTTTATACATTAGGTTTGTTTTGATAGAAAATGCGCCCATCATGCTCTTGAAAAAGTACCTACCCCTCAAAAGGCTTATGCAATGGGATATGGTTGATTTGTAGAGTCTTTGATGAGAATGTCATCCATGCAGAAAAAGTAACAGGTCAATATGCCACAAACTAGGTGCTTACTCCAACTACACAAATATCACCACTACCACAATCACCCCCCACGAAAATGAAGGATGCTCTTTCAAATTTATTCAGAAACAATGTCCAATACGTCTATGTTTTTGCAATGATGATAAATAAAGCTAAAGGTCAAACGATATCAAATGTAGGAGTATACCTACCACAACATGCTTTCTCGCATGGCAAAATATACGAAGCACTATCTAGAGGAATATCTATGCCAACAAAAAAAGTGCAGGTCATGACTGAACAACCACATTGATGCACCGGGACATACACAAGAAATACTATCTACAAGAAAGTATTAAGTGAGATCTGATTAATACAAAAATTGTAAGAAATAAAATTGGAAATAACATACACCACAGATGTAGCTAATCAAAATTATATTGGATGAATTCTTAGGTTTGGTGGAAGAGGAGACAATATGAGAAACACCAGACAGCTACCACAAAAGATATTACTTTTGTGTATATAAAGTTATTCAAATACAGGGTACACTAAATTTCAGATATTAAAAGGGAACATACAATAGATGAAACGACATAACTAAGAGGACAAATTGTTAATTCATGCACAATTACTAACTAACAAATTGTCTAATAACAATTTAAGAATACGACATTCGTCACTACATGCCCAACAAGCATGAAGGCATATAGATTGACCATTCATTTAGTATGATGTAGTGCAATATTAAATACATATTGATATGTTGACAGCCTAAAATACACATAAAAGATAAAATATCTCATGTATAGGGATCTCAAGACTTAACCTACACGTGCAGTGAATCTAGTATATCTATATATTCACGACATATGATTATGCAAGCATACCATGAATATTTAATCTATATAAGGAGGTAAGATGTCAGCCAGTGAGGCTATCAGAGTTTATGTTTCAGGTGGTATCTTTATTACCCTTTTTATAGCAGTTATTTATGTTTCTATTTTCCGCCTTATATACCAGTACATTTTTATCCATACTGATGTCCCATTGCCTGGGGACGCTGCATATTTGTTTCATGCATGCAGGCCCTGGTAGGGATTCTAATTGACCCCTCCACTAGGATTCGGGGTTCTGTTGTGAGTTGGTAAGCTCCACCTATTCTTGGAGCTTTCATATGATGTTTACTTTTGTTGTAAAGTTTGGGTATAGTCGGGGCCTTGTCTTGACCAATGCTTCTGACACTCATAGAGGCTATTGTGGACACAATGTTCTGGCTTTCCTTCTGCACCCTCCAGTTCCAGCCACATAGCCTTGGCATGTATGGATATAACGTATGTATGTCTGTATGTCCTCAATTTCAGCCTCGTTGGCCAGCTAGTACTTTATCATTTTTGTGTTTTGTACCTTTTTCAATATGAGTTGTTATTCAGGTTACGACCCTAATGGTCCAGGATTAATATTTTAGATGTTATGTTGCCCGACCTTCTAGGCACTCTATTGAGTCAGTTGGTATATTTCAGTGCCTTACTCGATTGCAAAAGGTGTCGAGTGCCAGTCACTCCAACTATAGTTTGGGACGTGACAAACTTGGTATCAGAGCAGGTCATGTCACAGGGAGTCCACAAGTCGTGTCATATACATTCTTGTTTATGGGTGTGTTGTGCACTACACTTATAATCAAGAGGCTATAGGGAATTTAGGATTGGTTACATTTCTTTCAATTTATTGAGTGTTATATAGCTGAGTTATAGGTACATATGAAATCTAAATCATGCTTTGTGTTTCTTTTATGCTCAAGAGGATTTATCGAACCTTTTACAGTAGATATTGTTGGTCATCAGAAATTTGTAGACATGGTAGAGCTAGAGATGCTTTACTTTGTTATTGATATGGGCATGGAATTGTGAAACACTTGTTATGCGAATGTCGACTACCAAGAAAAGACTAGTAGATTTCAGTTCCCAGGCTTGATTGCAAGACTTAGAGTTTGATGTAGAAGATTGCATATTCTAGATAGTATTGGTTAGGAAGGGTATCATGTAATTCGTCAAGAACAGGAAGTGGAGTTAAATCGAGTCCAAGGTATGTAAGGCCATATAACATTATTTGTAGGATTGGCAGGGTGGTGTATGAGATTTATATGGCTTCCGAATTGAAAGAGGACAATCTAGTGTTCCATGTATCTATGTTGTAGAAGTGCATTGGAAATGCTTCACGGATTATGCCTATTGAGTATATTCGTGTCACTTGGGACTTTTCTATGTTGAGGTGTTAGTGGCTATGCTGGTTTGGCAGCTAAGAAAGATTAAGATTGAAGAAGTGGTTTCTATGAAAGTGTTGTGGTGTAATAACAACGTTGAGGAAATAACTTGAGAAGCCGAAGAGGAAATAAGGAAGAAGCACCCAAAACTATGACGACTTAAGTTGAGTTGCGTTTCATAATTTGAATATTTTTTCGGTACACAAACTTAATTGGATTTTAAATTCCTCAAAAATGCATTTTATATGGATTGTCGCAAGCAAGATATACGAAGCCTTGTAATTAGATTTTCTGAACTGGATTTAAGATTTATGGACGTAACAAATATAGCCTTGTATATAGCGCAGTATTAGCGAAGAATACAACCAAGAGATTTTTCAAATCCATTCACGGATGAATGTTCTTAAGGAGGGGAGAATGTGAGACCCCGTGGTTGTCTTGCATAATATGTTTATCACTGCATGAGTGTATGAAGCTTATATCACTTGATGTATCATTTCAGGAGAATAAGGTTGCAAAGGGGAGGAGAAAAAAAATCAAAGAATTAGACTAACGTTATGGGTCAAGGATTCCCTTTGGGGTAAGACAAAGAGTGTCTTATATGCTAAGAAAGATGTTTTATCAGGTTATATAGTCTCCCAATGATCTTAAGTTATGTTTTAAAGTCAACAACTTGGGAAATAAAAGGTTGGCAAAAGTTATATTAAGTTTTTTGATAAATCTTCTGAAATTTGGGTTTAATGTCTTGGAGCTTTTCTCCCAATCTATAAAGCTTTAGAAGAACTCCAATATACTAAAGCTTGTTGTTCAACAGTATAACATGACTTATATACTCGTGCCAACCAAGCTATATGTGGATGTGTTCAAATTTTGAATGAAATCAAAGGTCTACGAGTCTTCTTCCAAACGAACTAAACCATTTGTCCATACAACTTTAGAATGGAGAGATATTCAGATTTTAGTGAGACTGCACAAGTACGCACGTGAAGGTGGACCCTAGCTCCTATGTCGGTTAAGCTTTATAAGATCTGATTTCTCATTTGTTTTTTATCTCATCTTTTTCAACGAAAATAAGAATAAAACTGTCCTTAATCCTCTCTAAAGGTTACCCTATCAGCCAAGCAAAGATCTATATCATTTCAACGTGTTTTCACCCTCAGACGTTCATAGAGATTGTGTTACTTCTTTCCTCCTCATTTGTTGTGATTTGAAAGATTCTTCATGGTGAAGGAGTCTCATTTTTAGGTGGTATTGTTGCTGTTGGGAGGCAATAATTCTCACCCTTCATTTTATTGAGTGAGTCAAAGTTATAGGTATGCGATGTTGGGCTATTTTGAAGTATATTTCTGATGATGTTAATGCTGGAACTTTGGGAAATTCTTTGAATGTGTGTGGTTCTTGTTTATATGAGTCTGGAAGAGAAGAAGAAGTGTAGATGGGTATTTAACTGTAAGATAAATTAGTGTAACGTTGGTTCTATTATTTCTTTGGAATTTTCAAATTGTTTCTTCTTGGTTCAACATCTTGTTTTTAAGGAGACTGTGTCTTATTGACAAGACATGCTAAAATACTATAAGCCCCATCAAGTTTAAGTTAAGTTTCTCCCTTTTTAACATCTTATCGCTTGTGAAGAGAAAGATGATGAGTCCTGGGTTTGGACTCATTTAGGGCTTTGTTTATATAGATTTAGTATCCTTAAATGCTTAATTTTTTCCAATAACTAATGTTAAATCCTTGATTTTCAAGTATATCGATTGAGGAAAGGCGAGACTGAGAATCACCAAGAGAATTCAGCTAGTCGCTGAGTGGCTCATCTAACCGCCTAAAGTTCTAGTGTGCCAAGCACTAAATGAAGAACCAAGTCGGCGGATCACCGAGTAGTTTCGCGAAGCCAATATAGATCGCCCAAAGTCACAGACCTTGAGGATGATGACTGCAATGCAAAAAAATCAATGAAATAGGTCAAATGGCGGCTCGCCGAGTGGTTCAGTGAGCTCGACTTACTTCACCAACCGGCCCTTCGTGGCTTATTTTTGGCGACTATAAATTAGATTTTGAACATTGAGTTTAGTATCAAAATTGAATCTCGGGACATCTATTATCGGAGTTTTAATTTCATTTTTAGTCTAGAAAAGTTTTCTCTGAAGTTCCTCAGCAGACTTGAAGGTTTTGAGACTCAACTTTGAGGTTTCCCAAGTGGGTTTCAAATTTTCTTCGAATTGGAGAATTGTAAAGTTTGAATTCCTCTTACCAGTTTGTGGCTAATCGATTTGGTAACAATTTTTATCTTTTTATGATGTTCGGGTAAAACCCCAATTCATGGGTGTGATCATGTGATTATGGGCTGAATTAGTTTATGTGTATTGCTAATTTCTAGTTTAAATGATAATTAAAAGTTAGTTTAATCATTAATTGTGGTTTAATTTATGTATTGTACTTGCAAATGCAATTCTATATTTGTGTTCTTGGCTTGCTCGAGAGAGAGGTTTTAGAACTAAGATTATTGATTGATGATTTGCGGGTATTGGATTGAGCTGTTTTTATCTCAAGAGATTAAATCCCAAACTAAATCCTACCAATCGAGCTTGAAAGAGTGGATGTATTAAGGTGTGGGTTGTTCTTCATTGTCATGCTTGTTGATGTTCGAAAGAAATCACCTGTTTCGGGGTAATTGTTTGAGAGAAAGGTATCGCCCTTATAGTTTGGCCTACTCACTGACATTTAGTTGTTTACTAGTAATTGCAATTAACCATATGCCTATATTTGCCTATAATCGATCACATCCTGAGAATCTATCTCCTTATTGTTGTTTAGAATTGTTTGTGACTGTTTGTAGATTATAACTTCAAACCAAAATTCCCCCGACATTCGTGTCACCCCTTTAATTCGATGTCTTTTTCTGATAATGTTTATTTCTATGGCTGATTAGACCGCATTCATACTTCTTGATTGAATTTAAAACACGTACACTACCTCTGGGATTCGATCCAACTCATTTAGTTGTGTTTAGACTAATTTATGATCGTTGACACTCAAAATTGAAAGTAGTGTCTTTAAAACGTTATTAATCAAAATGGCGCCATTGCTGTGGAGCGGTGTTATTTGAAATTCTTTTGGTGAAGTTGAATTATATTCTTGTTAGCCATAGTTGAATCTACATACTTTTAGTTTTGGTTATTCGTTGCTTGTGTTAAAACAAAGGAGGAAATGAGTGTCAACGGAAGAAATGGTACCCAAGTGGGCCACCAAGATTACATCGGTAACCTTAATGATGTCAATAACCCTAATCAATTGGGTGGTGTTGGTTCCATTCATTTACCTCTCGCTGAAGGAAACACTGTGTTTTACATCACAAGAACCATGTTGCAGCTCTTACATTTGAAAGGTTTGTTTAATGGGCTGGCTCATGCGGATCCTCATGAGCAGATAAGGAATTTTGTTTGTTGGGCTGGCTCCTTTATGAATATATCGCATTAATCGGTCCGGCTGAGGTTCTTCCCATTCTCTTTAATGAGACTAGCAAGCAAGTGGTTGGTGGAGTTGCCAAGAGATTCTATCACTTCGTGGGACGATCTTATTACCGCATTCAAAGTGCGATTATTTCCCCCTTCGAAGATGATGATTCTTCGAGACAACATCAAAAGCTTCTAGTGCTTGGAGGGTGAGCCAATCCATGAGACTTGGCTAAGGTTTCAGAAGATGGTGCTGCAATGCCCAACCCATGGACTGCCTGATAATATGCTGCTGTAATACTTCTACAGAAGCCTTAATTCTGTGAACAAGGGAGTTGTTGATCAACTTTCTCCGGGAGGTTTAATGCAACAGTCTTATGTAATAGTAGCCCAACTCCTTGTTGACATGATCAAGATTAATCGGGTATGGTACACCCGTGAAGATCCAGTCTCTCGTTTTACTTTTAAATTGACAAAGGAGTAGATTGAAAAAGATCAAGAGAGACACCAAAATATGGAAAAGATGATGACTTATTTGGAAATCTTGGCCAATAATGTCATGGGTGCTGGAACAAGTAGTGTTATTGTTGTCGGTGTTGGTGTTTTAAACCCTGAGGACGCCAATTTTGAAGCATTGTACAATGAGGAAGTGAACTTTGTAGCCAACAAAGGAGGAGGTTATCGTGCAAAGTATAGAAGAACTGATGGTAATCAAGGTTGGAATAGAGATGAGGGCTGGAGAAATCGTGACAGAGAGTAGCGTGACCATAATGCCTCTTGGAAGGAAAGAGAAGGGGAGAAGGATAGATATATGCCTCCCCATGAGCATCAAAAACCCAAATATTTTGAGGGTGTCCATACAGAAGACATTCTCTCACTCATTATCAACAAGGTTGAAGGGTTCGATAAATGTTTAAAGGAAATAAAGGAAGATGTTCAACTCTCAAGCAGACAGTGACCTCGCATTTCATCTTTATCAAGCAATTGGAGACCCAAATGGGTCAAATTTCTTCACATCTGAAGCCAAGACAACAAAGGGGTTGCCAAGTGATACTATGGCAAACCCCAAAAAAGAAGATTGAATGGGTACTTGCGTCGTGCCACGGTGTTAACTAAGGCGCTTCTTGGGAGGCAACCCACGTTTTTAATGCTTTTTGTGTGTTTTTGAATAATGGGTGTTGATTGTGCAGGTTGAAATGTAGAATGTGTTTGAAAATGTGTAAGTTGGCGAGCCAAGAGTCCAGTCGGCAACTTGCCAAAGAGGTCAATGATCCCGACTTGGCCACCGTTGGACTCACAAAAATTTCAGGTGGGAGTTTGTAAAACTCACTGAGCCATTGGCTGAGTCGGAGACTCGCCGAACAAGTCGGCCAACTTGATTTAGTCCACCGTTTGGATCCCCAAATTAACATGCTGTCCTGTAAAACTCGGTAAGGTAAGTCACCATTCGGCGCATCGCCGAGTGGTTCGGCGTGGTCGACCAATACCACCGAAAGGGTCGGGAACTGAAATGTTTTAAAAGGCCAAAATGATTAAAATTTCAAAATCTTTCATATTCTCTCATTTCTAACCTTATACACTCACACCCGCTCTTCATAATTCCTCAATTTTTTATTCTTTACTTGCTTTTTGATCTTGATCTCGTGTTTGGATTTGCATTACATTACCGCTTAGCATTTCAAATTCCTTATTTGGCATTAAAGGTTGGTATTCCGAACCCCGAACTCTAGATTAATAGTTGTACTCGAATGCATTTGAGAATTTTGTATTGATGTGTGTTGGGCCTATGTTGAATCGTATTTGAAGTGTTGTTGTGCCTATTTTATGTTTCGAAATTGTGCGCATTTGCTAAAATGTAGATTTCCAGAGGTTTATGTGTTAAAATTGATCATAAATTATTGGGTTGCGAGTATTTATGTTGGGTCTAGTTGGGTGAAGTCTGAGTAACCCCCAAATGGTGCTAAATAACGATCTTCACCCAATGATGGAGCATTTGACGTCATTCTTAAGGGAAAAAGTCATCAAATGGCCAATTTTGGCTAAATCGGGGGAATTCAGAGTGCCCCAGAGGCATGGGTCCATTGGGTCTGCTTTTAATTGCATAACTGTGTAGTTTGATTTTGATTTCGGGGACTGCGGGCCTGAATTTTGTGTTTGGTCTAGAATAGAGTCAGTGACTTTTGGCGAGAAGCCTGAGCTCACCGAAACTCTCCCATGATAGCCCTTTCTGCGCCCCTAACCCATAAAACACATTGTTAATTTATGTGGGCTAGTCTGAACTCGCCAAGTGATGTCGGTCATTCGCCGAAGGGCCCTGCACATCGACAATCTGCCATTTTTTTGGGAAATTTTCAAGCAAGTATCAGGCTCGCCAAAGTGACAGGCCGACTGGTTCGGTGAGTCTTTCTGCAACTTTTCTTGAAATATTTCTAATTCTTTGTAATGTGTTTTGCAGATATGGCTAGACCAAGGTACTCGGACGAGACATTTCGCCCCACAAGTGGTCAAAAGGAATCATAATAAATGAGGATACAACTGCATCCAAAGCAAAGGCAACAAAACTTCCTACCACAGGTGGGAAGGGCAAAGGAAAGGGTAAGGATCCCGCAACTACATCACCGGAGGTCAGCTCAGACAGTGAAGTAGTTTACGCGACACACCTCACAACATCTTAAAGTGAGAGGGAACAACAGGATCCTCATGCATTCATCTTAGAGCCCGAGGATGATCAATTGCTATTGACCCAAAGAGTTGAAATGCGCTCCAAGAGGATGCATGATCCTTTTAGGATCGGGTGCCTCAGACCACTACTCATCCTCTAGTTCCAAATCAGGTTGTAGTCCCAGCACCACCTGCACAAGGTCTTCCTCCCCGGTCTCTCAACACACTAAAGGCCGAGGGACTTAGAACAATCATTGAGGAGAAGAGGTTGTCTATCGATGGGGTGATAGACTAACACCTAGAAATATGGCGCACCTTGAAGTCCCCCCATGTTTCAGATTTTTACTAAACCACGTGACCCTTACTTTCCTAATCGGGTCCGAGAGTTTAACACTGCCTATGAAGCTCTAGTGTCAGAAAGGAAGAGGAAGGTTGTCACGTTCAAGCCAGTCGACTATGTAGTTGTCAAAGGGAAGAAAGTGAAGTCTGATAGTGATGATATCAATGCGGTATTGGAGTGCACCAACAACATGGTAAATGACTACTAATACATGATCAAGACAAAACACTTAAAGACTATGAAAAGCTAGTTAGCCCCTCTTTTATCTGACGCTACTCCTAGGTGGATCGGGACGGAGCGCCCATATAAAAGAAAGGTCTAAATGTAGCAGTGAGGTACTGGTTTGGGTTTATTAGTAGCAAAAAATGATATTATACTTCGCCACACAAAGGTAGCCTGTGTCGGTACCATCATTGATGAGAAGAAGCAAATTTTACGCATGATCATTAGACAGGAGATGGCCATGAGGGCTAGGCAACACCAGACATATCTCCATTTTCCGGTGTTGATCATCAAGTTGTGCAGAAGAGCCCAGGTGCCACGTGATGAGAAGAAGGACGTCGAAGTGATTCTCACCTCCTCTACTGACATCTGGCGCATTGAGGCTGAGAAGAAGAAGGCAGCCCCAATGAATACATTCCTAGTTGTTGACACTGAGACACCACCTGTAGAGGCAGTATTGCCTACTCCGGCCTCTAGTCTTTCATATGTCTCTAGCTCTTCCCCTTCTATGACTCAAATTTATTTTATTGCTGCTTTGCCTCCTAGGTCTTCTGCTAATACTACATTCCGACCTCCACTCACCCAGGCCGCGATACTATGGATGGGGCATCTACCCTATTATGTTGATGTACGTGCCTCTGGGTTAGCCGTTACAGTTCTTTGGATGATTTAGAGTGCTTTCAACGCTATTATGACACCTCTTAGAGAGTATATTGATGCCCTCACGACAAGGATAGAGATGTGTGAGAGAGATCAAGGATCCACTCATGAGATAACGGCCTTAAAGGCCGTGATTGCTGATTTTAGAAAGTACATTGACCAGCTGAGGTCCACTGATATGTCTACCATTTTTGGGACCATGGAGATCCCTAATGACCTGGGCCCCGATAGTCTAGCCTATTCTGATATGCCTCCAGCTACCTCCGGAGATGAGGTTAGAGTTGTTGATGAAGCTACAGAGTCTAAAGCATAGACTTATGAGGAGCAGTTTGGTGTTTAGGAGAAGACTACATTTGAGGATCGTACAGAGGTTCAGGAGGCTATGGTGTATTCAACCGTTCAGACTTTGTTGAGAGAGACTTCCATGGCAGGATCTAGTGGAGCCAGTGATGCTATTACCCTAGGCGCGGATGCCCAAGATCAAAGTGTTAAACCGAGAATTGATTCCCCGATAGACGGAGCGACTGTGTAGACAAGATAATTCTTTACCTGCCTCTCGGTTGGTTTAATCATTTTTCTATTTTTAATTGCATTTGAGGACAATTGGTTTTCTTTTGTGGGTGGGGTGAGGTATTTTCATACCTACCTCTTGTGTTTTGATTTTGTATGTGATTGTTGAATGTTGGGTATTTTGATCTATATATGCGTTTGATCGTATTTTGTGGATGTTTAAGGTTCTGCCTTCTTATTTTGAATAGAAATGGGTTTTGACCAATTTTGAAAAATTTGTGCCAACTCTTTTGTGTGTGATGGTGGTTATTCTTATGCAAATTTAAGTATCAATGATGATCAATACCGATGACTTAAATAGTGCTCTTATTTGAACCTAATGAATGTGCAGCTACGATGAGGGTAAATGAAGTTTCATAGACAATGTGTGGACGTTTTGCATCTCGTTGTGACCAGCCGGTTATCGAAGCAGTATCTTGTGATGATCATTGCATACTAGCTAGAAAGTGTGGAGTCTTGTTTGATATTGATGCCAATGCCATGTGCGTTGAGCTTACCTTCAACAAGTGTACGATGACCCCTATAATTTTCCCCATTGGTCCGGTTGACTAACTGATGCAAGCATTTGAAATGATGTAAGGCCAATTTTTTGAAAAGTGAAACAATTTGACAATATACCTCTTTTGTGGCCAACCTTGTGAGTAGTGTGAACCTTGTTTGAAACCCCCTTGAACCTTACCCTTTTTCTTGGAAGAAACTTGAACAATTGTGATCCCTCTTTTTGCATTCAGCTTTAATCCTCATGAAGTGTGGTTTGTTTGAATTGCAACCTTAGGCCAATAGCCTAAGTTGGGTGTGTGGTGAAAAGAGAAGGAAAATCAAGAAGTGTGAGAAATGGGGTGTCTGAAAGTCCATGTGAAAGTGAATAATAGGGTGAATTATGAGCATGATCAAAATGTTGAAGAAAAAATAGAAAGTGATGTTCAGACCACATTTCGAGAGGGTAGCAGCCACTAAGCCTAAATGACCATACATTTACACATAGCCTTGTAACAAGTCTTGAAAGACCTTTGTGATCTTGATTTAGCTGAAACGAGTGTTGATTGAAAAATATGGGAAAACCTATGGGTGAAGTCATGCATGTGTTCATCTTTGTGAGTGTGAGAGTTGTATTTGAGTCTTTTTGTGTGCATTCAAGATTGAGTCTTATGTAGCACTATTTGAGACATCCTTTTTGAACTGTTGAACATGAGTTTTACTTGAGGACAATAAATTTTTAAGTTGGGGGTGTTGATGAGTGATGTTTGACTTAATCAAAGACACAACTTCCAATTCAAGTGTCAACGATCGTGTGTAGTAATATAAACCAACCAAATGGGTTGGGGTTGAGTCCCAACGGAGCGGTTAGTAATCGAGAATTAAATAGAAAAGTTAAATTATGTTCTAATCACTCATACTATAAACATTAACGAAAACAAACTTATTAAATCAAAAGATGACACGAATGTCAATTATCAATGGGGGGTTTCTATTCAACTAATAAACCAAAAATAGCAAAATTATAAAGATGCACAATAGGGAGACGGGATTCTTGGGATATGATAGGAATATGGGATAAAATAAACAACCAGGTAAATGCTATTGATAGTAAATTGTTGAATATTTGTAACTAAGCTAGACTTTAATGGGGTTAAATTTTCCCTCGAACAACATACCCCAAATCAACTCGGTTTCTCTCGAACACCTGATGAGTCTGCAATTTGGACTCATTTAGGGCTTTATTTTAATTGAAATAGTGTCCTCAAATGCTTATTTTGTCTCAATATCTGATGAAAACTATTAAGTTTCAGGTATTTGAAGTTTTAGCGGAAGCATGGACACTTAGATGAAAAAAGGAACCAAAAGGCTGAAAAGAACGAAGAAGCTAAATCAGGAGCATCGCCAAGCACACTTGGAGAGTCCTCGAAGGGACAGATTCCGCCATTTGTTCCAGTATACGAAGCCCTGAAGGAACATGATAAAAAAGTGATCACAGGAGCAGTCGACATTTCGCTGAATAGTTTCGCGAAGCAGTACTATACCGCCTAGTGGTCTAGAACGCGAATATGTTGAAGTCAAGCACGAAAAGGTGAAGAGACAAAAGAAGGGCGAGTCGCCGAGTCATTCGGCGACTTAGACTAACCTGGCCGAAAGATCTGCCAGCACTATTTACTGAAGTCTACAAATACTAAACTTGTTATTAATTTTTAGGGTGTGGAACCATTATTCAAAATTTTAGAATAGAATAGTACCCTTTTGGGGATATTTTCTCTCAAGTTTGGAGAGGGTTTTTGGGAGACTTGAAGAGAGAAGGAGTTCATATTCCCAAAATTAGAAGTGGGTCTTCTCCATTCTTCTTCCTTTGCTTATATTAAGGTTTAATTTCTCATACCCATTTGATTTCTCTATCATTTTAGGTATAATTTCTTAATTCCTGATGTGTGGCTAAAAACCCTCATTCTTGGGGTTCGATTTAGCAAATATGTTTATATATTATTGTTGGGTCTTTCTTGTTGATAGGTTAGATGTATTTTAATGGTGATTTCATCTAGTGGTTGTGGTTTAATTTAATGGGTGTGTAGTTGCAAATACAAAATCACCCATGTGTTTTCGGCTTGCGAGAGATAAAGTTCGCGAAACAAAGACCGCTAGACTGATGGCCTAAGGAGTGGGTCGACATGAGGTTCAGCCGGAGAAGGTGAGCCTTAGTCCCATATCCTAAGACTCAGCTCGAGAGAGTTAGTGGGGTAAGGTGTAGGTTGGTCTTCATGCGGCAAATGGGTGTTAGAGAGGTACCCATTTGAAACGGGGTAAGTTGCCCGATAGGAACTTATTTCCATCTAGAGCTTAGCCTAGTCACTATTATATTGCAAATATCCTATCGAAAGCATGTACCCAATGATTTATATAAATATATATTACGGTCACACCCCAAGAACTTCTCCCCATACTTGAATTTTCTCTTTATTTTTGGTTGTTTTAGCTATACTTGTGACAAACCCCCATTGCTATTTGATACTTTGGTGTCACCTACTTGAATTTACTTTATTTTTATTCGCAAATCTCTTTAGCTACGACTAATTAGAAATTTTTTTCTACCTAACTACTATTTTCACTACCACTACTTTGGGACACGACCCGAACCTTTAGTTGGGTTAATATACTATCGATGGTCGTAGACACTCATACCGTACGTTAGTGTAGTTGGTAATTATAAGCATCAAAATGGCGCCACTGCCGGGGAGTGGTGTTACGTAAAGATGTAGTTCTCCTAGTGTTTTTGTTCTTTTTAGTGTAGTTTTTAATCATTTTACTTTTAGTTTTGTTTTTCTTTGTTAATTGTTTGTGTATGCAGGTCCTCTACCAAGAGCCAAAAGATGGGTGGCCTCATGAAAATGTGGCAAACCTCACTAATGGAACTTGAGTGAGGAGTTGCGTCGTGCCGTGACATTAAATAAGGCGTTTATTGGGAGGCAACCCAAGTTCATAAATTTAGGATTTTACTTCTATAAATAATGGTGTGTTGAAGTTGCAGATTAACAGAGGAAAGTATGGAAAATCTCAGGTTGGCGAGCAGAAAGTTCATTCCGCGAGTCGCTAAACAAGTTGGTGAGCCCGATTGGATCCGTTGTTTGGCTCAATACAGGAATTGTATAGCGCCTGTAAAACTCTACGAACTCAAAAAGTAGCTCGGCGCATCGCCAACCTGCTTGGCGATCTCGATGTAGATCATCGATCTCACCCCTAGAAAATATGAAGATTTTGAAGCAAGGACGAGATAAATGACCACTCGGCCGACTGCTGAGTGGGTCGGCGAGTTGACTAACATCGCCGAATGGACAAGAACTGAACAGTTATAAAGTGCCAAAAATCTCAGAATTTTAAAATTTTCCCACTCTCCCTCCTTTTAAACTTCTCAACTTCACATCAGGGTAATATTTTCTAGATTATTTCTTGACTTTGGTATTGTAGTCGATAATTAGTGCTTGGAATGGATTACATTGCCGTCTAGCATTTCAAAAGTATTTTAATCGACATCTAAGGTTGGTTTTCCGATATCCAGATTTATTCTTAGCAATTTTGTACTTATTTGCAATGATTTTTTTGTTATTTGCATTTGAGGACAAATGTTTTTATTTGTGGTGGGGTGAGGCCCACCTTGATTTGCTTGTTTCGGATACTTGTGTTTTGGTTTACATTTGGGTTGTCTATTTTTAATTGTGTTTTTAAAAACTACTTAGCAATTGTTTGAGCTTATGGCTCTCTTTTGTTTTTAACTGAAAACGATTTTGACTCTTTTTTTGCACATTTTCACCACCCCTCACAAGATGAATGTGGCTGTTCTTTTGCAAAAATTTAAGTCTCGATTTCAATCAATACCAATAACTTGAATAATGCTCTCAATTGAACGAATATGAATGTATGGCTCCGATGAGGCCAAATGAAGTTGCATATACAATTTGTGAACTCTTTGCATCTCGTTGTGATTAGCCATTTATCAAATTGATTCTCTTGGTATGACCGTTGCACACTAGCGAAAGCATGTAGTCTTGGGTGACTTAAGTGTCGGTGCCTTGTGTGATTAGCATGCTTTGAACCATGCATGAATAAACCTAGAATTAGCCTTGTTAGTCTGATTGATTTAGAAAGGTGTCCTCTTGAAATGATCTGAGGCAACTTTAAAGAGTGTGAGCCAAATTTGACATATACCTCTTTTGTGGCCTACCCGAGAGCGTATGAAACTCTTTTGAACACCCTTTGAGCATTACATTTCTTTTGAAAAACCTTGGTGAACCCTAGACCTTACTTGACCCACTACCTATAATCCTTTTGATTTGTGGTTAAGCGAATAGCGAACTTAGGCCAAAAGCCTAAGTTGGGGGTGTGGTGAAAAGGAAAAGGAGAAGTCAAGAAGTGCAAGAAAAGTCCCCCTAACCCAATGGTATTGCATGAAAATAGAACCCCTTCAATTCAATTTTAAAATCCTATAAAGGAGATTGGGTTCCAAGCAATCCATGAAGGTGAATAAAAAGGTGATTAGAAGCACTAAAAAAGAATTAATAGAAGATAACAAGGGAATGCCTTCAGAATACCACATCTCACGAGAACAAAGGCACTGAGCCTAAATTACCATACCTTTGCACTCAGCCCCATTACAAGCCTTAGAAAGACCTTTTTGATCTTGAGTATGGCGAATCGAAGGTCGATTGAAAATAAGGGCAAACCTATGGGTGAAAACATGCATTGCGTTCCGCTTTTTTAATGTGAGCGTTGTATCTGATTCCTGATCTTAAATTGATTAGCCTCTGTGTGTGAATATGGAATCATTCTTTGTGTGAGGGCATTTAAATACTTTCATTGAGCTTGAACTTACATTAGTAGAAAGTATTGTGACTATGAGAATCTTTGATAATGGTATGTCACAACTTGAATCTTTGATTGCACAATTGAACATTCGGATAAGTAGTTTGAAGTCTTGTTGTGTACATTCATGATTGAGTCTTGTGTAGCACTATTTGAGACATCCTATTTGAACAGTTGAACTTGAGTTTTGCTTCAGTACAACCAAAACTTTAAGTTGGGGGTGTTGATGAATCCATAATTTGGACTCATTTAGGGTTTTATTTTAATAGAAATAGTATCCTCAAATGCTTTTTTTGTCTCAATATCTGATGAAAACTATTAAGTTTAAGGTATTTGAAGTTTTAGCGGAAGCATGGACACTTAAGCGCAAAAAGGAACAAGAAGGCCGAAAAGAATGAAGAAGCTAAAGCCTGAGCATTGCCAAGGACACTGGGCGAGTCACCGAAGGGACAGATTCTACCGTTTGTTCCAGTCTGCAAAGCCCTGAAGGAAGAGGATCAAAAAAGCGATGAAAGGAGCAGTCCGCGCTTCGCCAAATAGTTTCGCGAAGCAGTACTATACCACCCAATGGTCCATAATGTGAAGATGCTGAAGGCAAGCACGAAACGGTGAAGAGATCGAAGAAGGGTGAGTCGTCGAGTCATTCGGCGACTTAGATTAACCTCGTTGAAAGATCTACCAGCACTATTTACTGAAGCCTATAAATACTAAACTTGTTATTAATTTTTAGGGTGTGGAACCATTATTAAAAATTTTAGAATAGAATAGTACTTTTTTGGGGATATTTTCTCTCAACTTTGGAGAGGGTTTTTGGGAGACTTGAAGAGAGAAGGAGCTCATCTTCCCAAAATTGGAAGTGGGTCTTCTCCATTCTTCTTCCTTTGATTATATTAAGGTTTAATTTCTTATACCCATTTGATTTCTCTATTATTTTAGGTATAATTTCTTATTTCTTGATGTGTGGCAAGAAACCCCTATTTTTGGTGTGTGATTTAGCAAATATGTGTTGATATTAGTGTTGGGTCTTGCTTGCTGATAGGTTAGATGTATTTTACTGGTGATTTCACCTAGTGGTTGTGGTTTAATTTAATGGGTTTCTAGGTGCAAATACAAAACCACCCATGTGTTTTCGGATTGCGAGAGAGAGAGGTCGTGAAACCAAGACCGCTAGACTGATGGCCTAAAGAGTTGGTCGACATGAGGTTCAGCCCGAGAGGGTGAGCCCTAGTCCTATATCCTAACACTCAGCTCAAGAGAGTGAGTGGGGTAAGGCGTAGGCTGGCCTTCATGCGGAAAATGGGTGTCCGAGAGGAACCTATTTGAAACTGGATAATTTGCCCGAGAGGGAACTTATTTCCATCTAAAGCGTAGCCTAGTCATTATTGTCTAGCAAATTTCCTATTGAAAGCATGTACTCAACTATTTATATCAATATATATTACGGTCACACTTGAAGAACTTCTCCCCATACTTGAATTTTCTCTTTATTTTTGTTTGTTTTAGCTATACTTGTGGCAAACACCCATTGATATTTGACACTTTGGTGTCACCCACTTGAATTTACTTTGTTTTTATTCGCAAATCTCTTTAGCTACAACTAATTAGAACAAAATTTTAGCCTAACTACTATTTTCACTACCACTCCCTTGGTTACTATACTATCGACGATCATAGACAATCATACCGTAGGTTAGTGTCGTTGGTCACGATAATCATCAACACCGAGTTGCAATAATTAAGCACAACTTTTGCCTTAGCCCATTCACTATCTTGAGCTGAATGTGTGGGAGAAGGTCTAGGATTCACTCTCTCAAGCTGAACCCACGACGACCCAATAACCACATGATATCGATTTAGTAGTTTTTGTTTTAAAACGTCTCTCTTTAGCAATCCAAATACACTACGATGAAATCGTATTTGCAACTACAATCTCATTAAGTTCAATTACAACGACTAAACGAAATAACATTTAAATGGCAAATAGAATAACAATAAGCATTACCCATCAGTAAATTTAACCCATATTAACATAATCGCACCCCAAGAATTGGGGTTTTAGCTAGACATGAAAAAGAGATAGAAATCGATACCAAAAAATGTTTCCACCAAATGGGTAAAATTGAAAATGTCTTTAAACACGTCAAGGATGAAGATTCTTGAAGACCCACTTCCAATTTCTTGGAATTGTAAACCCTCAAATCTTCAAAGCTCACGAACAATGTCTCCCAAAACTCTAAGAACTCCCACTGAAATATTCTAAAAAATCAGTAATAATTCCCTACAACTTGATACTAATCTACAAATTTAAATGGGTATTTTTAGTTTTTGAAAATTTGTGTTGCGAAGAACCATTCAACGAATTTAGTCATGATCACTGATGCACTCGACGATCCGTCATTTGGTCTGGTTCATCGCCATTCAGCTTTTACATGCAGCATCTTCGCGTTTTGAATCATTAGGGGAAATGGTGCTGCTTCATGGAACTGTTCGGCGACGCGCCGACTGCTCCCTTTCATCGCCAACTTGATCTTTTCCTTCAAGGCTCAGGACACTAGGTCTTTGGGCGAGGTTAAGGCCATTCGGTGACTCGCCTAATGCATTAGCTGATCCTCAAGCCTTCATGTCTTCAATCTTTCATCTATATTGTTCCTTTTTGACTTCATATCGTCCATGCTTTGTCTCTCAACTCAAATACCTGAACTTAAGGATTTACATCAGTTATTAAGATAAAATCTACATTTGAGGACACTAAATCGATCAAAATAAAGCCCTAAATGAGTCCAAATTGAGGACTCATCAACACCCCCAACTTAAACTTTTGCTTGTCCTCAAGTTCAGCAGTTCAAAAAGGATATCTCAAAAAGTGTTACAGAAGACTCAATCAGTAATGTACACACAAGACTCATCTTACTCATGCAAGGATCAATTGTGTACTTAAAGACTCAAGTTGTGACACACCATTATCAAAGATTCTCAAATCCACAATACTTGGTTCAAATGCTAGTTCAAGCTCAACAAAAGTGTTCAAATACCTCACACAAAGAATGATTCCATTTTTACACACAATGGTTTAATCATTTAACGTTTCGGAATTAAATGCAACGCTCACACTCACAAAGATTAACATAATGCATTCTTTCACCCATAGCTTTGCCCGTATTTTCCAATTGACAATTTCTTCAGCTCACTCAAGATCACAAAGGTCTTTTCAAGGCTTGTAATGGGGCTGAGTGTAAAGGTATGGTCAGTTAGGCTGGATGACTTTTATACTCATGAAATGTGGTGCTTACAACACTTCCTTTCCTATTCTTTCATCATTTTCTTTAGTGCTCATAAGTCATCCCATTATCCACTTTCCATGGATTATTTGGAAACCCCATGTCTTTTTGTATTTTAATACTTTATTCCACACCTTTTTTTTATATGGAGGGGTCCCATATTTTATTTTATTTTTCAACAGCATGGGTTAAAGGAGACTTTTCTTGCATTTCTTGACTGGCCTTCCCTTTTTCACCACAAACCCAACTTAGGCTTTTGGCCTAAGTCGGCTATTCAATCAACCACAAATCGTGAGGATTATAGGTAGTGGATTAAGAAAGGTTGTGTTTTCATCAACTTTCTTCCAAAGAAGGGTAAGTCTCAAAGGTTGTTCAAACGAGGTTCACACACACACTCACAAGGTTGGCCACAAAAGAGGTATAATGTCAAATTGACTCACACTATTCAACGTTGTCTAAGATCATATCATGAGATCACATCACTTAGTCAACCGGACCAACGTGGTAAATTCTAGGTTCCATCATGCATGGTTCACAGTAAGCTCATCACAGAAGGCATTGACAACAAAGTCAAACAAGACTCCACACTTTCGCTAGTCCGCAATATTCAACACAAGAGACTTGATTCGATATTGGCTAGTCACAATGTGTGCAAAAAGTTCACATATTGTCTATGCAACTTCAATTGGCCTCGTTGTAGCCACGCATTTGTTTCTGTTCGATTATGAGCACTATTTGAGTCATCGTTATTGATCAAAACCGGTAATCAAATTTGCAAGAGAACAACCACATTCAACACATACAAGAGGTGGCAAACATATTTTGGAAGGAAGGGTAAAAAATCATTTACATTTAAAAGCAAGGAGCCACAAGCTCAAACCTTCTGCAAAAAGTAGTGTATAGCATGAATTTAGCTCAACGCCTAAATATCTAAACAAAATGGAGTCAGAAAAGATGGAATCACCACACCACAAATAACAACATTTGTCCTCAAATGCAAATAGAAACATCCACCAGTCGAAATAAAGTAAGGCAGAGATGGAGGTAAAGAGAGGGTCCCGTCTATATAGTCGCTCCATCTGTTTGGGCATCAGTGCCTGATGCATCACTCTTAGTCTGAGCATCAGTGATCGGGATCACCTCAGGAGGAACGGCAGTGCCAGATCCACTAAGGGTTGTCACGTGCGAGTCCTCCACAAAGACATGAACAACTACACAAAATCCCCGGGCCCATGAAGGAACATTAGGGTCTTTGATAGTGGTCTTCCTATTATTAGTGGACTTTTTGCCCTTGCCTTTCCCACCCATTGTGGGAAGTTTCGTAGCTTTGCCTTTGGATATAGCTACATCCTCATTTATCGTAATCCCCTTAGCCTTCTCTTTCTCTGGTATTATTCTTTCAGCTGCTTTTGATCTAGTCATGTCTGCAAAACCTCGAGGAGAAGTTAGGAAATATCCAAACGAACACACAGAGAATTAGGCGCAGACAGACTTGCCGAAACAGTTGGCGGATTGCCGAATTGCCTCGGTGAAATGGGTTAGCCCACTGAAAGGTACAGTGTAAACAATTTTCAGGGGTACAGAAAAAGGCGATCAGGAACAATTTTGGTGAGTCACCGAGTTCCTTCGGCGACCTCAGGCTTCTCGCCGAAAGTTACAGACTCCAACAACACATTTAGCATGAAATTAAAGGCGAGATGGGGACATTAGGCGAACCGCCGGGTGGTTCGGCTATCTTGACCCAGCTCGCAAAATGGCCCAACATGTCTATTTTCACCACAACTTCTCGAATTCAACCCCGCAATCCCCAAAAACAAAATCAAAGTATGCACTAGTTAAATTAAGTTCCGACCCATAACGCCCAAGAATAATACCCACGATATTTACTTCATTTTAAGTACAAGCCTACAGGATTTCGACAATCAAAACATTACGGATAAGATTATGAAATTAAATTAGACATTAAAACATACTAATTCTATCAGAGAGGCCTAGCGCACGACACCACGATAACATTATTGCAAATGAGTACAATTTTGAAAAAATAATCTCGGGGTTCGGAAAACTAACCTTTGATGCCGATTAATGAAGATTGAAATGCTAGGCGGCAAAGTAATCCACAATTCGAGCACCAATTGACAACTAAAATACTCTAAAAATGCAAGAAATATCGAAACTAGAGTGTGGGTGCGAGTATGGGAAGATAAAAAGTGAGGGAAAGTGAATGAATCTGAAACTTTTAAACCTTTGGCCTGAAAAACCGTCCAGTATACACCCATTCGGCGACATTAGTCGTGCTTCGCCGAGCTAGTCGGTGACACGTTGAGTAGTCATTCACCTCGCTAAATTTTATAGGACCTTTAGTTATTGTGTGGGTCCAAATGGCGGTCTACATTGGGTTCGCCAACATGGTCGGCAATTCACCAATAATTTCCTGGGCTCATCGACTTTTACAGACTCCAATGTAAAATTTTGTTTAGTCTATCGGTAGTTTAGGTCGGGGTCACCGACCTCTTCGGTGATTCGCTGAATGAACTTGATGCTCGCCAATCTTTACTTTTTGGAACACTTTTCATACTTCCACCTACATAATCAACACACCATTATTTAATCAAAACTTAATAAACAAAAAAGGGTTTGGGTTGCCTCCCAAGAAGCGCCTTAGTTAACGTCGCGGCATGACATATATCCATCTTCAAACCTCATTTTTGGGGTTAGCGATAGTATCACTAGGTAAAACCCCTTGATGTCTTGGGTTGAGTTGAGACAATATATGACCCATTTGGGTCTCCAACTGCCTGATCGACACTGAATGGGAGGTGACGGTTTGGCTAAGAGTAGACACATCTTCTTTCATTTCCTTTAAAATCTTGTCTGACCCTTCAATTTTGTTTAGGATACGACAGAGCATATCCTCGGACTGACCACCTTCCAAATCTTTTGGCTTTTGGCACTCGTGGGGAAGCACATACCTATCCTTCTCCCCATCCTTCCAATTCGGATTACAGTCTCTCCATTCACGATCTCGATATTTCCAACCTTCATCCCTAGACAAACTTTGGTTACAACCTTTCCTCGAGTAGTTTGAATGATAGGCACCGCTGTTGTTGGCAAGGAAATTTACCTCTTCATTATACAAGGCTTCAAACTTGGACTCATCCGGATTAGCACACCCGACACCCATCCAGCACCAGCTCCCATGACATTTTTAGACAAAATATAAAGTTGTGTCATTATCTTAGCTATGTTTTGGTCCCTCTCTTGGTACTTGTCCATTTGTTCCTTAGTTAACTTGAAAGTAAGAGGGGAGACCTGGTCTTCACAGGTATACAACACCCTGTTTATGGTAGTCATGCCATCCAAGAGTTAAGCATCTATCACATAAGGTTGTTGTATTAGACCTCCGTAGAGGGTTGGTCAGCAACAACCTTATTTAACAAATCCACACTCCAGTAACAATTATGAATCCTCCATACAGTTATGAATCTTCCATACAGTTATGAATCACTACTGAAAATCATAAATCTTGGCCATAGAGATTTCAATAAACTAATTCAAGATTCTCAAGAAAGGTTTTCTTGATCGTTTACCTTCAAGCTAGGGTTTCAACTCTTCTGATCAAGTTCTTCATAAAGATTTTTCAAGATTCTTCAACAACCTTGTTCTCTCAGGTACGTTAGGCTATCATAGTGTTAGACTAGTTCATCCACACACCCTACATCTACTTTCAAATCAGTAAAAGAGAAATCTAGGATTCTACTTCTAGATTTGAGTATTCTTGAAATAAGTTGATTTATGTTCTTGAGTTCATGGTTCTTTTAAAAATTCGATTCCTAATTATTGAGTTTTAAACTGGGTTTTGAGGAAGTAAGTATCAAAATGAGAAGAGTAGTATACATGAGTGCTATATTGTTGTGTAGACCTTTTAGTCTAGTCGTTCATGCCTATAAATTCAACATGAACTCTATAATTTGAGTATATTTGAGAGGTATAGTATCATCGAGTTTTAAGTCTTTGAGCATTGAGTTCCTAATACTTTTTGAGAATGTATTCCTACTTATGGGACTACTACATGTTACCCATGAAGACCTTTAGTTGAGTTGCTCATGCCCATAATTTCGTATGAATCGTATGAGTTGAGCAGTCTAGAGTGATTAGTATCTTTGAGTGTTGAGTTTTGAGTATTGAGGTTCTTTATTTCTATTAAGATCCCTGAGTTGAGTCGTTCAAGTTCATAATTCCACATGAACCCTATGATTTGAGTTATAAATTTTAAAAATCTTTCTAAAGCCAATATTTGATTTCTTCAACTGAGTTTTGAGAAAGTAAAGATTAGTTTTGAGAAAAGAGTTTTTAAAACAAGATTAGTTTGACCATCGAGTATGTCATCAATGTATGAGCAATATGGTATCAACATATACCTTCAATGTTTATGCAGTATAACTTCCCGAGTCATCAATGATAATATTATATTATGATTTTGAAAAGAGCAGAGTTGAGTTCATTTTTCTTTAAAATGATATATGCGAACTAAGTATTCTCAAGAGTAGATGCTTTCACATTTCAGATGAGCGGAAATTGAGATTTCCGAAAGAGTTTTGAGCAGTTTGAGTACTATCTCTTTTAAAAGAAATACTTTTGAGTAATAATCTCAAACCACAAACAAGTAATGTTTTTAAACATATGAGCTAGTATATTTTGGGAGTATTATTGAGCACTGATATGGGGGAGAGTTAAGATAACTCACAACACCCATATACCATGTGGCCAACGTGGGTAGAAAGGTTCATACTTTTTAGATGATTCCTTATTGCTTTTTAGCATAGACTAGTAGATACACTTAGCAAGTGGGTCTTATACCCTAGCAAAGTATACGACAGTTCAGGCAGTGTGGCAAGATGATGTATCATCACATAGCTCATAGTTATGGTTGTCGATTAGAGAAACTCCCACAGAGATATTTGTATTTTTATATACACAGAGTTTACTTGTATTTTCACATACAAAAAGATTTTATATTGTATCATTGCATTCAAACTAAGTATATTGTATACTTAAATACATTGAGTTGGTTTCTACTATCTTAAAAGATTTCCATATATTTCATCTCTTATTGTTGTTTTATATCGAGTTGAGTATCTACTGTTTAGTATCTTGAGTTAAGTACCATTGAGTTGAGTATCTTATTCTTGAGTTGAGTTGATTTGAGTGAGTTCAGAAGAGGTAAGTATATTTCCTTTTTATCAAGTTCAAGCCTATGTTTATGCATTTGAATTCCTATTACATGCTCGTAGATTCCACGTACTGAACCATTGGGCCTGCATTGTTTCATGATGTAGATATAGTTATTAAAGGTCATCAATAGGAGCTTCGGTGATACAACATGAAGTTTGAGTTAGCTATGGTGAGCCTCATATCTTCCGGAGGGTTCCACTTGTACTTTCAGTTATATGAGTTGTTAGGATGTTGTGGGTCTTGTTATGACTTTCATCTTTGTCAGTTAGAGGCTTCATGGGTGGACAGTAGAGTTTCAGAAGTTTACTCATTTATTTTGTTAAATGTTTTAAAGAATTAAGTTGCCTATTTTTGGGTGAGTTGATTATAATATATTATTAAGAGTTTTCTTTTGAGTTAAAGGTTTTTATTTAAATTTTCATGAATTTTTATTGAGTTATTAAACTTTGTGTGCTTGAGTTAGTCTTCCGCTTGTAGTCAGTAAGGATGTGGGTTTTCTTGAGATCCAAAAATGGTTCTCGAGTATCAGCCACGTCCCGGGTGTAGGCTCGGGTCGTGACAAACTTGGTATCAGTGTAAAGTTTGAAGTGTCCTAGGGTGTCTATGAAGCCGTGTCAATAGAATCTTGTTTATGGTTGTGAGGTCCCCACTTCTATAAATGAGGGACTATAGACATTTAAGAAAAGTTTCCGTTCTTTCGTATTCTTAATCGTGCAATAGAGCTAAGTCATAGAGATTTATTCATACTCATGTGTTTTTTAGATTCATTGGACTACCCATCAGACTAGTGTTGGTTGAAAAGTAAAGTGTAAAGATCCTTATAGGTGAGTTGTTCTTAGCAAAAGTCTTGAGGAAATTATGAGACTCCACAAGGGTTTGAGAGAAACCCAAGACTAAGTTAAGTGTTCAGTTTCTTAGGAATGCACCCATAATTATATAAATTGTGTGTTTAAGCTAAAAGTGAGTTGTACTATTTTCCTTAAGCCTTGTTTCAGCTAAGATCCTTATGAGAAGGTATGTTTAGAGCTTAGGTACTATATCCACCTTAAAAGGTATCAAGAGTTACGAGATCATGAGTAGTAGTAGTGAAAGAGCCCAGAGTTAGAGGAAAGTATAGAGAGATTTAGTAATCTAAGTAAGGGAGATGGTGTTTCGACAAGCTATGTTACTATAGTTATGCACCCAATAAGTTATTGATGTCGAGTTTTCCCTTATGGGTAGAGTAAGAATTGCTAGTCAAGATGAGATAAAGTATATATTTTTTAACCATAATAGAGATGATATCGATCTGCCATCGTATTAGAAGACATTAAATTCATGTGTTGAATGAGAGAGCAGAGTATATATGAAGTGATTGATTTAAACATGGCTTATGATTTGTTTGAGAGAGTCATGATGCTCAGAAGGTTACAGAACTAATCAACTAATCAGGTATAGTACGTTAGTCGAGCAATTATATTGATATCTGGGTTTAGTAATAAATATTAAGCTTCAGTTTAAGAGGAGTGTCATGATGAGAAGAATGGCAACATGAGGGTGATGATGTTAGTCTTAAGATTTGATCTAGAACACTTGACATAGAGTAGGTGAGGAACTGACGTGATAAGCTGCAATGAATTTGAGTAGTCCCAGTAAGAGATCCTAACCTTTAGATAAGGGCAGTGAAGTGTGGCCAAGTCACAGGAGTAACCAGAGCATTAAGAGGTGTAACAAGAGGGTATGTAATTAGAAGAGGTTAAGAGAAACACCTTAGAAAGAGGTCTTAGTACCCGCTTATAGAGAGTTCAATAGTAATGAGATAAACTTCTCTCTAGTGTTAGAGTAAAATAGGATGTAGACGAGTTAGAGATGATCGAATAGGCCCATAGCTTTCAAGTGTCAGCTTTAGACCTAAGGTGGAGATGGCGAGATGAGAAATCAAGTCAAGTGTTTGAGAGTAAGATAGTAATGAATTCCAACGAGTATGGGAGATATCTATTCGAATGTCGTTTTCGTAATGAAGTTGATAGAGTACTAAGCTTTAATGTGGTGGTAACGAGTAATAGTCTTGGGATGAGATCCCCAATATAGAGGTATAGAAACCGAACCTAAGGATTTGGATTAAGCTTGAATATAGTGAAAACTTACCATTGGAATCGGACAATGGTAAGAGTAATCCCATTCCCTACCCAGTCCAGCCGTCATTCGAGGACGAATGATCCCAATGAGGATATATATTGTAACACCTCAGAAAATATTTGAACTAAGACTCGAACCATCCTTCGTTGTGAGTAGGATTTATCAAGGAATTTAAAGTTTCTTAAGTATTCAGGTCAGGTCACTAGATGTAGCACCTTGAGTTCCAAAACGAACTAAATTGGAAATAGCAAAATCTGAAATTCTGCAAGTTATGCTTAAGTTATGAGTTTTGGGTAAACTTTAAATGACCATAAATATCGATACATGATGATTTAGTGGGCTACAAAATAGCTAATGAAAGGTCTTTGAATTATCTTTCCAACACCACCACGTTTGCTAAGTTTTGAGTTCGTATGTGTGAGATATGCCCTTTTGAAGTCAGGCTATCAAAATAAGGAAAGTTACCCAAAAATAGCAAAGGGTATTTTAATCTTTTCCTTACCCAATCAGATTTAATTCATTTTTAGTAAGGTTTTAGGAGTCTTATCTGATTGGGTTCTGTTTTATAATCCTAATACATACGTCTTGAGTTTTAGTTGATAGTTTAAGAAGAGATAAGAAGCAAAAAGAGAAGAAAAGAGGAGAGGATCAAAGCGTTCATTCAAGAAATTCATGGTTTCGCCAAGAACCTAGTTCTTTGAAGTATGTAAGCTTCCATTATCTTGGGTCCGTTCACCCAAACGCGCATCATGATTTATTCAGCGTAATTTCATTCTTGAAATTTAAGTTCTTGATGATTTCTTGATAAGTATTCTTGAAGTTTCCTTATCGATTAAGTTTTGATGTAAGATTCTACTTAGGTCAACTTCAAACGACCATATATTTTAGAATATAAGGAGTTACGTGAGCTATAACCTATTAAATTAAAACTATTTCAATCTACTTTTCAACTCCACCAATTTCGCATCAATCCAATTTCGGAGTAAACAGTTATGAGTATTTTAGTAACCTATACAGTGCTGTTACGAATTAGCCGAAGGGAAAACTTTAAAAAGAGTTGTTTTGGTTTTAGACCTCCAAGAAAACCTAAATCAATTTCTTGAGTAATAAAAGGCTCAAAACAATTAGATTTTCATCTTTTAATCCATCATTATCTTATCTCTCATACCGTAAGGAAAAACCCTAAGGAAAAATCAAAGTAGAAGACTCCATTCAAGATCTTTCAACCTTTTTCAAGATTTTTCTTCACGGTAAGCCTTTCTCCAAGAATTCCATTATTTTTCAACTCAAAATCCTCCTGACAATTATGATCACTAATGAAAATCATAATTCTTGTCCGTAGAGATTTCAAGAAAGTAATTCAAGAATCTTAAGAAAAGCTTTCTTGATCGTTTTACTTCAAGAGTGGATTTCAAGTTTTCTACTCAAGTTCTTGTTCAAGATTTTTGAAGATTCTTTAAGAACCTTGTTCTTTTATGTATGTAAGGCTATCATTGTATTGGACTAGTTCGTCCACACGCCCTACAACTACTTTCAAATTAGTAAAGGCGAAATCTAGGCTTCTACCCCTAGATTTGAATATTCTTGACATAAGTTGATTTAAGTTCTTGTGTTCATGGTTCTTTTTAAAATTCTATTCCTAATTATTGAGTTTTAAATTGAATTTTGAGGAAGTAAGTATGAGAATGAGAAGAGTCGTATGCATGAGTTCTATATTATTGTGTAGACCCTCGAGTCAAGTCGTTCATGCCCATAAATTCCGCATGAACTCCATAATTTGAGTATATTTGAGAGGCGTAGTATTTTCGAGTTCTAAGTCTTTGAGCATTGAGTTCCTAATACTTTTGACATTTTATTCCTACTTATGGGATTACTACATGTTACTTATGAAGCCCTTGAGTTGACTTATTCTTGCCCATAATTCCGCATGAACCCTATGAGTCGAGCAGTCTAGAGATGAGTAGTATATTTGAGTCTTGAGTATTGAGGTTCTTTATTTCTATTAAGATCCCTGAGTTGAATGGTTCATGTTCATAATTCCACATAAACCCTATGATTTGAGTTATAAATTATAAAAAAAAAATTAAATCCAATATTTGAGTTCTTAAACATAGTTTTGAGAAAGTAAAGATGAGTTTTGAGAAAACAGTTTTTAAAACATGATTAGTATTACAATCGAGTATGTCATCAACATATGAACAACATGCTATCAAGCTATACCATTAATGTTTATGCAGTATGACTTCCCTAGTCATCAATGATCCTATTATAATATGATTTTGAAATGTTTCTGAGAAAGAGCGGAGTTGAGTTCATTTTCTTTAAAATGATAATTGGGAACTAAGTATTTCAAAAAGTAAATGTTTTCACATTTCAGAAGAGAGGAAACTGAGATTTCCCAAAGAGTTTTGAGCAGTTTGAGCACCATCACTTTTAAAAGAAATATTTTTGAGTAATAATCTCAAACCACAGAAAAGTTATGTTTTTATACATATGAGCTAGTATATTTTGGTTGTAGTATTGACCCTCGATCTGGGGGAGAGTTCAGATAACTCACAGCCACCACATACCATGTGGCCAATTTGGGTAGAAAGGGTCATACGTTTTAGATGATTCCTTAATGCTTTTTAGCATAGACTAGTGGATCCACTTAGTTTGTAGGTCTTATACCCTGGCAAAGTATAGGACAGTTCTTGCAGCGTGGGCGAAACGTTGTTTCATTACATAGCTCATAGTGATGGTTGCCGATTAGAGAAACTCCTACAGAGATATTTGTATCTTTATATACATAGAGTTTACTTGTATTTTGACATACAAAAAGAGTTTATATTGTATCCTTGCATACAAACTGAGTAGATTGTATTCTTAAATACATTGAGTTGCTTTCTACAGTTTTTAAAAGCTTTTCATATATTGCATCTCTTATTGTTATTTTATATTGAGTTGAATATCCAGAGTTGAGTATCTTGAGTTGAATATAAGTAGTACCAGTAAGAGATCCTAATCTTTAGATAAGGGCAACAAAGTGTCGCTAAGTCACAAGACTAACTAAAGCATTAAGAGGAGTAACAAGAGGGTATTTAATCAGAAGAGGTTAAGAGAAACACCTTAGAAAGAGGTCTTAGTACCCACTTATAGAGAGTTTGATAGACATGAGATAAACTTTTCTCGAGTGTTAGAGTGTAAGAGGATGTAGACAAGTTAGAGATGATGGAATAGGTCCATAGCTTTCAAGTGTCAGGTTTAGACCTAAGGGGGAGATGGCGAGATGAAAAATCAAGTCAAGTGTTTGAGAGTAAGATAGTAATGAATTCCAAAGAGTTAGAGATGATGGAATAGGTCCACCAATGTTGCGTCAATTTAATTTCTGAGTAAATAGTTATCCGTATTTTAGTAACCTATACAGTGATGTTACGAATTAGCCGACGAGAAAACTTTAAAAAGTGTTGTTTTTGTTTTTTTACCTCCAAGAAAACCTAATCCATTTTCTTGAGTAATAAAAAGCTCAAAACAATCATATTTTTATCTTTTAATCCATCATTCTCTTATCTCTCATACCCTAGGAAAAAACAGTAAGGAAAAATCAAAGTAGAAGACTTTTTCAAAATTCTTTCAGTCTTTTTTAAGATTCTTCTTCAAGATAAGTCTTTCTCCAAGAATTCCATTTTTTTTCAACTCAAAATACTCCATCCAATTATGAATCACTAATGGAAATCATAAATCTTGGTCGTAGAGATTTCAAGAAACTAGTTCAAGAATCTGAAGAAAGGTTTTCTTGATCGTTTACGTTCAAGCTAGGGTTTCAAGTCTTCTAATCAAGCTCTTCTTCAAGATTTTTCTAGATTCTTCAAGAACCTTGTTCCTTAACGTATGTAAGGCTATCATAGAGTTCGACTAGTTCGTCCACACGCCCTACATCTACTTTCAATCAGTAAAAGAGAAATCTAGGATTCTACCCCTAGATTTGAGTATTCTTGAGATAAGTTGATTTAAGTTCTTGAGTTCATGGTTCTTTTCAAAATTCTATTCCTAATTATTGAGTTTTAAACTATGTTTTGAGGAAGTATGTATGAGAATGAGAAGAGTCGTATAGATGAGTTCTATATTTTTGTGTAGACCCTAGAGTCGAGTCGTTCATGCCTATAAATTCCAAATGAACTCCGTAATTTGAGTATATTTGAGAGACGTAGTATCTTCGAGTTCTAAATCTTTGAGCATTGAGTTCCTAATACTTTTGAGATTTTATTCCTACTTATGGGACTACTCCATGTTACCCATCTAGCCCTTCAGTTGAGTTGTTCATGCCTATAATTCTGAATGAACCCTATGAGTCCAGCAGTCTAGAGATGAGTAGTATATTTGACTGTTGAGTTTTGAGTATTGAGGTTCTTTATTTCTATTAAGATCCATGAGTTGACTCGTTCATGTTCATAATTCCACATGAACACTATGATTTGAGTTATAATTTTGAAAAAGCTTTTTGAAGACAATATTTGAGTTCTGAAACTGAGTTTGGAGAAAGTAAAGATGAGTTTTGAGAAAATAGTTTTTAAAACATAATTTGTATGACAATAGAGTATGTCATCAATGTATGAGCATTTTGGTATGAAGATATACCTTTAATATTTATGGACTAAGACTTCCTAACTCATCAATGATCATATTATAATATGATTTTGAAATGTTTTTGAGAAAGAATAGAGTTGAGTTCATTTTCTTTAAAATGATATATGGGAACTAAGTATTCCCAAGAGTAAATGTTTTTCACATATAAGATGTGGAGAAACTGAGATTTCCTAAAGAGTTTTGAGCAGTTTGAGTACCATCTCTATGAATAGAAATATTTTTGAATTATAATCTCAAACCACAGAAAAGCTATGTTTTTAAACATATGATCTAGTATATATTGGGAGTAGTACTGAGCACTGATATGGGGGAGAATTCAGATAACTCACCGCCACCATAAACCATGTGGCCAACATCGGTAGAGAGGGTCATACTTTTTAGATGATTCCTTAATTATTTTTAGCATAGACTAGTGGATCCACTTGGTGAGTAGGTCTTATACCCTGGCAAAGTATAGGACAATTCAGGCAGCGTGGACGAGACACTGTATCATCACATAACTCATAATGATGGTTGTCGGTTAGAGAAACTCCCTCAAAGATATTTGTATTTTTATATACACAGAATTTACATGTAATTTCACATACAAACATAGTTTATATTGTATCCTTGCATACAAACCGAATATATTGTATTCTTAAATACATTGAGTTACTTTCTATTGTTTTAATAGCTTTTGATATATTGCGTCTCCTGTTGTTGTTTTATATCGAGTTGAGTACCTTTGAGCTGAGTATCATATCTTTGAGTTGGGTATCTTATTCTTGAGTTGAGTGAGTTCAGAAGAGGAAAGTTTATTTCCTTTTTATCAATTTCAAGCCAATGTTATGCTTTTGAATTCCTCTTACATGCTCGTACGTTCCACGTACTGAGCCATTTGGCCTGCATCTTTTCATGATGCACATACAGGTATTCAAGGTCATCAACTGGAGCTTCGTTGATACCACATGGAGTTCGAGTTAGCTATGGAGATCCTCCTTACTTCCGGAGTGTTCCACTTGTACTTTCAGGTATATGAGTTGTTAGGATGTTGGGGGTTTTGTCAAGACTTCCATCTTTATCAGTTAGAGGCTTCATAGATAGATAGTAGAGCTTTTGAAGTTTGTTCATTTGAATTTTTAAATGTTTTAACGACTTAAGTTGCCTATTTTGGGATGAGTTGAATATATTATATTATTCGGAGTTTTGTTTTGAGTTTTGATGAATTTTTATTCAATTTTTTTTACTGGTTTTAACTTTTTGGTTTTTAAAATATACCTTAAAGTTTGTTGTTTCTTACAAAGTTCTGTAAAGTTATTGTTCCAAATATTTTAGTAATACAAATAAACATAAAAATGTTCAAAACAACCATATGGTTCCTTATAATCCATGTATGTCATGACCCAAACATTGGGTGTGATGGCACCTTCCTTATCCCACTAAGACAAATTAGTATAAATAACCCTCAAAAAGGGTAAATCCAAAAGTAAGAAAGAATTAAAACCTAAACATAGTATATGCATGCATATTTCATAACATAGCTAAACTATCCCCAGAAACGTGATGTCACGTGTACAAGTCAAAAAGTAATACAATGGATTCAGAAGAAATACAAGTTTGAATTTCTATAAAACTAGAATAGTATAAAGTCATAATCAATAGTACGCGATGTCATGTGAGATCCCTAGTAGCTACCTCACAAACTCTAAAGGTGGGCCTTAGACAAAGTTGCAAGAGGTATGATGGTAACACCCCGGAAACTAGTAGACCAAACTAGAGCCTCAAGCTAGGATTCTAAGGTATGATGTATGTGATTAGAGTCGTAGATTAGACTTTTCGTACTTTGAATGAGAGGTTTAGTGGTTAAACGTCAAGATATGTGTTAGACCCCTTAGTTGAGAAGACTACCTATGGAATGGTATAGGGTTGCAAGGGGTTAAAATATCAAGGTAGAGTGAAAGAGAACTTATTCTCCTAGGTGCCTAGTTGGCGATTGGGCAACTTGATCGCCCAAGGCACTTGACGATGCGCCAAAGGGCACCTAAGGTCGCCTTGTGGACTGACCCATTTAGCCTAGGTACTGGACCAAAGGGCGAGCTAAGTCCTAGCTCGCCAACCTACTTGGAAAATCGCCCATTGGCTCCTTAGATTGCCTAAGTGAAGTGCCTCAATTGTTAGCTTGCTGGAACTTTGGGCGAGCCAAGGGTCCATTTGGCGAGCCGCCTAGTGCCCTTGGCAAGCCTAAGGGTCCAAAGGGCGAGCCTAAGGGTCCAAAGGGCGAACCTAAGGGTCCAAAAGGCGATCCTAAGGGTCCAAAGGGCGAGCTTAGATGGGCAAGGGGCAGATTTTTAAGTGGTAACTTTGTGGGTCATTAATTGTTTACCAAAGTTGACCCTAAATTATTCTATTCCTTTCCTAGCAACTATATATCCCTGTTAGACCTAAGTTTACCTCATTTTAAGTCTTTCCCCTAGAATCAAAAGGAAACCCACTTCATCCACTCCTCTCATATATTCCTCTATCTAGAAAACCTAAGAAGAAGAAGAAGGAAAAGAGGAGAAGGAGACTAGGTAGAAATCTTCCTTTGAAGCAAGCTTAGTAGGGCTTTGAATTAAGGTATGTTTAGCTTTTCATCTATGGGTTCTTCCACCCATAGAGTCCTCTAGAATTTCCCCTAATTTGTGAAGAAGAGCCCCTATCAAGCTTGGGTTACTTCCAATGTATTAGTTTTAGGTGGGTATGATTCCAAGTGGTTGGATATTACTCATATATGATTAATTTAGTGTTGATGCATGATATTATGAAGGATTTATGGGAACTCCTTTTTTAACCCTAGAATTGAAAGTAAGTGGGTTTATTCTTTTGGATTAGAGATTGATGATTCCTGATAGATTTTCTTGAGTTGTTATCATGTATAGAACTTATCCAAGAATGGAAATATGAAATCATGAATTGAACTAGGTTTATGCATGTATGATATAACATGAATTGAAATGCTTAGAATTGGGGCTTTATGTTGAATTATGCTTAGAATTACATATAACTAATGCTTGTGACTAATATGTATTGTGATCTACGCTAGTATGTTGATTGTCGAGTAAAGCTTCAATGTAGGGCTTCCAGTCATAATGTTGATCACTAGGTCTTAATGAGTAAATCTAATAGGATGAACTAGCTTGCATTGAATTGATTCAATATAGGTAGAGTTATGGTGAAAGCCTTTTACCCACATGACCTACTTAGAACAATATGAATGCTTAGGTAGAATGTGAAGGGTTAATCACCTAAAGTGAATCATTCTTCTCAGAATAGAATAACTTGAGTTTGAGTCTTATGATTCCTTCATGGATAGTTAAACTATGTAGCATGGGATGGTAGGTCTTATGGTTGCTTGGGATTGAGGAATAAAGCTCTCCTAAGGTTATCTTGAAATAGCTTTGCAAGGATGATTTTCATGGTAGCTTGCGTTAGTATAGGCATGGTAGCCTAGGATTAAAGATCTATACTCTCCTAAGGTTAGCTTGAAATAGCATTGGAACGATGCTTGTCATGGTAGCTTGTGTTAGTATAGGCATGGTAGACTAGGATTGAGGATCTATACTCTCCTATGGTTAGCTTGAAATAGCATTGCAAGGATGCTTTTCATGGTAGCTTGTGTTAGTATAGGCATGGTAGCCTAGCATTGACGATCTATACTCTCATAAGGGTAGCTTGAACTACCATTGCAAGGATACATTTCATGGTAGCTTAGGATTGAGACATCATACACTCCTAAGATATCTAAGGGTTGAGAAGTCATACTCCCCTAAGAGTAGCTTGCATCCTATTGATTGGTTGCATGGTGGCTAGGTTGGTACTTGTATCCTTCCTAGGATAGCTTGGATTGCATGTTAAGGTGTTTTCCATTGTAATTAGGTTTAGCCTAGTATGTGCTAATATGATAGTCTAGAATGATAAATAGTAACCATTGAGTAAGCTAGTCTAAAGGAGTACTTAGTATGAGTGGTAGTATGAGATGCCATTCATACATGGCAAAAGTACGACTTGAAGCTACTTATGAAGTGTCCTCTTATGTGATGTATGCCTAGCTTGGATTATTTCTATAGTTGCCTTCCATGATATGATTGACTTAAGTTGATAGTCCTTGTCTATATGAAGTAGGTCTATGGTGACACCTAGAGATGGTAAACATGAATATGGTGACTTGAAGATATGCTTAGTGTGTATGGTATTATGGGATGCTACAGATGCATTGCACAAGTGTGCCTTGGGGTTACTTAGGAGTGTAGTGCTCTTATGACATGAAAACCTAGGTCCTGACTATGAAGGTGGACTATGCCCAAGAATGACCAAAGAGAGGTACTTAGCTTGGATAGTAGTATGGGCTGCTATCCTTGCCTTTCACAAGTATGCTTGGAGATGGCTGGTGAAGTAGTTCACTTGTAGCATTAAAGATTAATGGTTGAAGGATGTATTATGAAGGTTAAGTTAAGGCTATGCTATAAGTATGTTTTAGCTCTTATGTTTGTATACATTGTATTATGTTGACTTTGATGATATGATACTTTATTGGAGTTTATGTTATGAATATGTTATTACCTCTTATGATTATGTCTTATGATCAACTAACCATTGTAGATGATTTATGTTGGTATGTTAGCTTTCATACTTGGTACATTTTGTACTAACGCATATTGCCTACATTCTAATCAAATGTAGAGTGTTGGGAGGTTGAGTTGCTTGGAAGCTAGGTTCCTATGTGCAAGAAGAATGAAGATTGGTGAGTCATCATAGCTTCGAGGACAATCCCCTTGTGTTTCATTTATGTCTTTTGTTACGTTTTAGACTATATGTGGGCTACATCCCAAGACTTTTATTCATTTTATTGTTAGATAGTTTGAGAAAAAGATGTTAGACAAGACTTCCGCTTTTATGAAATGTTTCGATATTATGTTTTAAAGAAAGTTTTAAATTTCCCTACTTTTCTATGATCTTATGATATGATGAATTTAAGGGCTTGTAAAAGACCTCTTCGAGGTCGAGTACGCAATGTTACATCTAGAGGGTACCCCTGGGTCGTGACAATGATCAAGACGATCAAGGTTCATAACCTACACAATTGTACAAGTCAAGGGATTGAGTACCAAACAACAATTTTACTAAAAAAACATCCCGAGATGGCCCTAAAAAAATTAATACTGAAAAAGAATACCACGACGTACCATCTGAATCTCCATATAATGAAACTTGCATAAAAATCAGACTAACCCATCCTAGCAGTTTTACAAGTAATAAAGCAACATATTACCACAAATAATTAACACATCAAAGTCTCCATGGCGTCATCACAACCTTTCATATTCAAATATAGAAATTCACGCATAAAAGTCAAGGAATGAGATGAGGTGCAATATAAATGTCCTATAGAGTGATACATGTATATCTTATTGATACACGCCCACTTCCAAGCATCACGAGACAATGGAGGACATATCAGTCTATGTACCTCCCATGGAACATGGCATGTCCCTCGAATATAGTATCAACCACAATGTGTGGCACGTCCCCCAACAAATAGTATCAACTACAACATCTTGCACATCCCTCGAAAATGGCACATCCTCTTTGTTTCTCTCTTTCGTCACTTTCATAAAGTACGCATCGCAACAGTATAAATTCCACATCAATAACCAATCACACATAAACATGACACATTGTCAAAATGAGTCATTATAACCATTCACGTCACTTGTGCTACATCACACATTATCATATCAACAATTTCATTTTTCCCCACATGTTAATTAAAAAATTCGGACAACATTTGATAACAAGTGTATTATATGAGGACTTTCACCATTCCTCATTAATTTCAATCACAAAACAAGCCATATAAGGTTTAATACACTTAACAAAAGGTCAAATGGGTCCACTTCCCTTAAAAGAGAATAAGATCAACTCGACATTATAGCCTTCCCTCTACGATGATTCCCCAAGTCCAAAAAATCTAATCAAATGCAAAATATCTATCTTAAAACATGAACAGTAATACTGTTTGATTATAATTTTAGAAACCGAGTCCAAATTAACCAAAAAAGTCCTTCTTGAAGGCTAAGGGTAATTTGTAGTTTTTCTTTATTGAAAATCATAACACCTAACGATTTGGAACTCACAAATGAAATCGAATCAGAGAATGAGTTAAAGTCAAACCTAAAACTTCAATTTTCCTAAAACACCATTTTCATAAAAAGCCATCCAATTTTGAATTCAAAAACCAGGATTTAACGTCAAAACCATGAAACATTAAATGGGATATGAATGGTTGGGGTTAAATTCACCTACCCAATCGATTAACCATGAAAACCTTATTTAAAATCACCTTCAAGAGTTCTCAAGGTCCAAAAATGGTTAAATGAGGACGAAATATTGATGTTAAGAATTAACAATCTAATAGGTAACTAACTTTACGAGATCACGGAGAGAAAATATAGTCAACTAATTAATTGAGTTTCATGATTGCGATAAGGACCACAAAAGGAGTCCTCTGAAATGCAAGGAGGCTTACCAACTGACTCTGTAGTGCTCACTAGATCAACGATGCGCTGGATGCCGATCCTAGTTACATGTGTCTACATCATAAGGAGATGCAGGCTAACTGGCATTAGTACATTGAATGAACGAGTATGCGAGTTGGAATGCTAAACACAACACAGGCTTGAAAGGAATCTGTAGAACCTACATGGCTCAACACAACTCAACATAACTGAGCTCATTTCAATATAAAGCAATTTAAAACAAGTGCAATATAAAGAAAATTTGTTTAACACATGATGCCAACTCTGTGTGTATGTAAAGATACATATAACTATGAGATGTATCGAAAAATACAAATAATTTGATGTATATAAAAATATGAAATACTGATGTGGGAGTTTCTCTAACCGACAACCATCACTTAAGAGCTATAGTGATGATACAACACTTTACTTTACGCTGCCAAGGACCATCCTACACCTTGCCAAGGGTATAGGACCTGACTCACTAAGTGGATTCACTAGTCTATGCTAAAAAGCACTAAAGAAATCATCTAAAAAGTATGACCCTTTTCTACACAAGATGGCTACATGGTTTATGGGGGTTGTGAGTTGTCTGAACTCTCCCTCATATCGGTGCTAAATACTACTCCCAAAAATATAATATTATCTCTTATGTTTAAAAACATACTTCCTTCTGCGATTTGAGATTACTGCTCAAAATCTTAGATCAAAGTCTATCTTGGAAATCAAAGTTTCCTCTCTTTCTTCATTTAGAAAGTGATTTCTCTTTTCTGAAAACTAGTCGAATGCTCTTTGTAAATTGAGGTTTCCTTTCTTGCTTAAATGTGAAAACATTTTAAACCCTTTGGGAATACATAGTGCCCATATACTTTTGAAGAAATGAACTTCAAACTTTTACTCTTTACTCTTTACTCAAGTTGATCTTTAAGTTTTAAAACTAAGTTAAAAGCATTTGCAAAAGACTTCTTGAAAAGACTCTTAGAACTTCCTAAACTTGGATATTAATTTTCCTTGAATTTGAATTTATGGATTCAAGTTTTAGATCCATGTTTCGGGATGATTTCTAGATGTTTACAAGTCATTTAGAGTAGTTAGAATCAATAGGAAGTGTTAGTACACTTTAGAAGGACTCAAACGGGCTAAATGATGAAAAACGATGATCCAGGCACGTCCCTAGGGCGCCGCCCCAGCCTTCCTGGAGCTATGGGGGCACATCGCGCCACCTTTTCCTTAGGCAAAAATCTGACGAACTGTTAGTCTCGTTTTCTAATCTTAAATCAATTTTAATTGATTTTTTTTCTCAAATTCTCTTTAGATTACCCAAGGTATATACACAAAATATAACTCATACAACTCGACGAATCAACACTTTAATATCAAGAAACTCCTTAATCTCAACTCATATTCAAGAACAACTATCAAGAACATCAAATTCGCAATATTTTAGGATGAAAATACGCTGGATTAAACATGCTTTGCGTGTGGGTGAACTAAACCAACGCTATGTGATCTCACATACCTTGTAGGGATCACCCCCGACGAAATCCACAAGCTAAATTCAACGAACTTGACGATTTCCTTGCTTCTGCTTCTCTTTTATCCTGTTCTTCCTCTTCTATAAAACCCTAACTCTTTTCCAAAAGCGTAAAACTGACCAAGTTCAGTTTAGACCCTTAATTAATTCACTAAAACGAATTTAATTAATTGGATAAGGAGAAGACTGAAATACCCTTCAAAAATCCGGATTGGACATTTCCTTATTTGAACAACCCAACTTCCAATGGGAGTATCTCACTCATATAAACTCGGATTTGCACAATCTTGGTGGCGTTGGAAAGATCATTCCAAGATCTTTCCAACCATACCTGGAAGTACACTTAACTCATCCTGAGCTAGGAGTTATCTCCATTTGACGTTGACCAAAAACTTACTATTTCCTAACTTAAGTAAATTTCCAGATTTTCCTTCTTTTCAAAAATGACTATTTCCATGTATTGGCTTCTTCCTATTTATTTCAAATTGCGGGATGTTACACATACTCTAAATCGTGCAACAATGTTGTTTTATAAGAAACCTATTCAAACTCATATGTTCCTCAGATACATTCGACTACCCCTCATACTCAAGGTAGTTTAAAAGCAAAGTCAATCATTATCGATGAGGTACTCTCGCCAAAAACTTGAGAAAGTCACGACACTACACAGGGGCTTAAGAAAAGACCATGACTGAGCTTAAGTGTTTATATTCAAAAGAATGCACTCTTAATCATATGAATGATGCTTCATGATAAAAGTGAGATGTACTCTTTTGTCTAAACCTTGTTTCAGTTCAGACCCTTTTGCGAAAGTATATTTTGGAACTTGGGTAGTATTTTCACCCAAAAAGATAGTATGAGTTTTTAGTTTATAAGCAGCAGTAGTAAGAGTTCCCAAAGTTAGAAGATTTCATGCAAAGGTTCCGTAATCTAAGAAAGGAAGCTAATGATGAGGCAAATTATGCTATTATAGTTTCAGATGTTTTATTTAAAACTAAAGTTTCATAGTCAGTATATACAATTCAGTTTTGAGTTTCAAAAAAACTATTTTTAAATGTTTATTTCAATTTGATGCGTATGTTTTCTTGAGTTAATCTTCTTCTTGTAGTAGCAACGCACACTTCCTTTATGTAATTTTTCATATTATGAGTTTATTTGTCACGTGTATTGTCACATTATTTAACGTTTTCATATTACGAGTCTATTTGTTACGTGTATTATCACATTACTTAATGTATTCATAATATAAATCCATATGTCGTGATTATTTTCACGTTTGTTTCATATTTTCATACTATCTTAATCTATTATTAGGTTTACATATATAATGATATATATCGGGAGGAGAGCCTTGAAACAACATAAGGTTATCTATGTGTTACCTTTAGGCAGCCATGGAAGAAGTCATTAATGTTAGCACTACGGTAGTCTATTTACATCACACTGCGTGTGGGCTTCCCCAGACCCCGCTAAAATGGAATGCTTTGTGCACCAAACTACTATTGATTTTTATATAATGTTTATTCTCTAGTATGAATGAAAAGGAAATATGCCAAATAGCTGGTTTAATTTTTCATTTACATGTACAGTTTCTCCTAATATAATTCCTGAAAAAATCTCAACAACTATTGCTTAATAAAAACATAGAAAATGATTTTACACCTCTAATAAATACACCCTCCGTTTCAATTTGTCTGTCCTAATTTTCATCTAAGTCTATTTAAAAACATATTGTCTCTTTCCTATATTGACAACTCTTTACGTTTAACTTTCCACATGACATATTTAAGACCAGAAAAATAAACAGTATTTTGATATTTTTGACATATCCTTAATTTAAGACCATAAGATTCAAAAGTTTTCTTTACTTTCTAAAACTTCGTGCCAAGTCATAATAGGAAAAAATTGAGACTAATGGAATAACATTTATTGTTAATTTTAAACCTTGATTATCTTAATTGAAGTTACTAAACTAGTTACTTTAAATTTTGACATTTTCTTTATCACTTTTTGTGTTATTTCCAAGATTTCTTGTGGTGTACACTAGGTCGATCAAGGACATATACGATGAATTCATGACTCAGGTTAGGCCAATAGGAGATTACTTAGAGCCCTTCTTATGTGATGTGGCCGCACTAGGATAATTCTTTAGCCTATTTTTCATTTAATATATCCCTCAGATCACCTTGTTATTTTTCATTATCGCTAGTACCTTTCAAAGCAACTTCGATGGTATCATCTGTTTGTTTTTTCATTTCAATTTCTTCTCAAGATCAAAGGACAACTAACTTCATCATGACCTACACCCCTCCTTTTTTCATATAATATTTCACTCACATCACCTTGTTATTTTTCAATATGCTAATACCTTTCAAAGCAACTTCAACGGTAACATCAGTTTGTTTATGATTTTAATCTATCCTAGAGATAAAAGGACAGGTAACTTCATGATGACCTTGGTGCTTAGTATAATACAAAGGAAAATTATCATATACAATCTCCTGCAAAACCTATAATGAACTTAATATATATTCCATCCACAAACTGCAGCTTTATACGTTTTGGAAACTTATCCGTTAGGGAGTATAACCTTAAGTCTAGTTGTGCTAGGCCTTGATTTGATTTGAGTTTCTTTCACTATAAATTTTAGTTTCATAATAAATTGTATAATCACTTCTCTTCAATATTTCTTTGACCTACCTCTATCTATCCTAAGACTATTCATAGCCAACCTCTCACACCTCTTCATTGGTATTCATGCATCTCCTTTTTCACATGTCAGAACTATCTCAGTCTCAGTTCCCCGTTCCTGTCCTCTATCACAATCACTACTTCCTTATCCCATTGATCTTTATTTTAAATCATATCTCTCCTAGTATGACCACACATCCACCACAACATCAACATTTTCAAAACTATCATCTTCTAAACATGGGAGATCTTGATTAGACAAGACTCCACCTTATACAACATAGTTGGTCTAACGCTCAATCTGTAAAACGTACCTTTAATTTTTGGTGACACCTTCTTAATTATTACACCCATATTTTGGATGCAAGCCTCCATTTCATCCACTTTGCACCAATGCATTGTGTGACATCATCAATCTCCTTGTTTTCTTTGATAATCGATCCAAGATACTTAAATTATCTTTCTTTTGCAAGGCTTCTGCATCAAGCCTCACTACACACCAAGTTAAGATGTTATATCATTGAATTTATACTCCAAGTGTTGTATATTTGTCCTACTCAACCTGAACCCTTTACATTCTAGGGTCCATTTCCAAACCTCTATCTTAACATTAATTTCATCACAATTCTTGTCAATTAGAATGATGACATCCACAAGTAATATGCACCATGACACCTCACCTTGGATTCTCCATGTCAATTCATCTATCACCAATGCAAATGAAAGGAGGCTAAGTATTGATCCTAGTGTAGCCCCATCACATAGGAAGTTCTCTAACTACCCACCTATTGTCCTTACCCTAGTCTTCATTTCATCGAACATGTCCTTGGTTGCCTTGTGTACACCACAAGAAATCATGGAAATAACATAAAAAGTGATAAAGATGATGTCAAAAAGTGAAGTAAGTAGTTCAATTACTTTAATTAAGCTAATCACTGTTTAAAAGTAACAATAAATGTTATTCCGTTAGTGTTAAGTTTTTTCCTATTTTGACTTGGCACAAATGTTAAAAAAGTAAAGAAAACGTTCGATCTTATAATCTTAAATTAACGATATGTCAATATACAAAAATATTGTTTAATCCTCTAGGCTTAAATATGTCATGTGTAAAGTCAAAAATAAAGAGTTATCAAAAAAAGGAAAGAGACAATTCTTTTTTAAAGAGACTTGAAAGAAAAAGTAGGACAAACAAATTGAAACAGATGGTGTATTAGTTACAGGTGTAAAATAATTTTCTATGGTTTTATTGAGCTTAAGTTGTTGAGAATTTTTTCTTGAATCATATTAGGAGAAATTGTACGTGTAAATGAATAATTTAACTAGTTGTTTGGCATATTTCCTTTTCATTCATAGTTTAGAATTAACATTATATAAAAACATTAGCATTTTGGTGCACAAAGCATTCCACTTTAGCAGGTGTGGGGGGAAAGCCACACCCCAAGGGGTGTCATGTAAATAGACTTACCTAGTTTCAGTAGTAATGACTTCTTCTATGGCTCAAACCAGTGACCTATTGGTGACACATAGAAAACTTTATGCTCTTTCAAGGCTCTCCTCCCGATATAACTTTATATATATGAATCTAGTAATAGATTTACATATTTTGGAAATACTATATAAACATGAAAATACTCATAACAGATATACTTATAATATAAAAACATAAAAAAAAGTGCTAATACACATGAAAAATACACTCATAATATGAAAACATTAAATCATGTGAAAATACACGTGACAAATAAACTCATAATATGAAAAAATTAAATAATGTGACAATACACAATAAAAATAAACTCTTGGACCTACTAGAAATTACCCTGGTGTTCCTCTCAAAGTCATGTTATACCTCATTTTAATTGGGGTGATGATAGCGTACAACATATTGATGATTCCTAAATTAATTAACTAACATAAAAAGTTCCACCTAATTAATTACAGTGAATTAGGGTGCCTAAAATTGTTTGAAGAATTGTCTAAATTTAATACCAGTTTAAGGTCTACTAAACATAAGATTCTAGGTAAGAGTTCAACAAATTTGTAGGAAAAGTATTAATCACCCTTTAAGATCCATTAAAAACGGCTATCCGGAGGAACTTAATTAATGAATTAGGCTAGGCATAAAAGATGAAAAAATTCATGTATAAAGGCTAAATCTCAAGTAACTTTAAAATTATTGCTTGAAAAACACATCTTCTGAAACTCTGTCTTGTTGAAAATGTGTGGAAGTAAAATAGTGTTGTAAGCATTAAACTTGTTTCTTAGAGAAATAATGATGTCTTCAATCCACTTGAAGTTCATAAGAGATAGGATTTTTTTTATCAAAAATTTAAACATTAGAAGTAGTAAAACAAGATCTAGTGAACTTAACTAGATTAAGAGGAAAAAGTTTAAGACTTGATAAATTCAAGAGCTCACGATTTAAAAAATAAATTTAAAATAAAATTTGAAAATCTAAACCAAAAAGAGTTGGGTAGAAACGATGTTGTGGTTTGTTGTTAACAAAATTACATGAAAGCAAAGTGAGTAACTACAAGAAAATTTTAATGAGGAACATTTCTAACTTAAATATGTTGGTTTCTTATTTTTTAAAAATAAAGGCTCTCTTTTATGTGATAAAAGTAAGTATTCATAGCTACTATATGGGGTCACAGAAAATTCTTACATATCAAGAAACACATAAATAGAGATAAAAATATTAATCACACCACCATAATTAAATATAACAAGTTGAGATAAATGAGGTAATTAATAGTTACACTCAGCTTTAAGAGAAGGAAAGAACCTCCTACGATATTCAACGTTTGAACAATATGAAGAGGGAAAGAGTAAGGTTGTGTGGACTCCATGTATAGGATATGCAAGTTCCATGCGGTAGCGGCATCGTTGAGTCTCAAAATGAGACTCCTCGGCTCTAGTTTTCATATCAATTTTACATTAGAAAAGAGTAAGATAAGGAAATTTGATTCTTGATATAACCTAAAAGAGGATAATAGTCATTTGAAAATTATATTAATCATCCCTAGGAACATGTTAAATTCTCATCTAAACGAAACTAAGATTATACTAGTCATTTCACTTACTTGCCACAAACTAAGATTATACAAAACATCCCCCTTAAATATATATCTCTAAAATTAACGCTATAGAGAGAAAATTGGATTATCGTTTCACTATTATTATATCAAATCATAGGTCAAGATCGTTAGTTTAGCATTTGCTAGTAAATAGAATTTCTACATAGTAGCATATCTAATTCTTAACCAAAGTAGTCAATTTATCATTTTTTAAGACAAAATTAGTATGGGGTAATTTTAAATCAAGCAGAACATAGAGTTGTGCATGATAACTCCATTTATATGATTAAAATCAGATTTTCCACAACTAAAGAGAGATTATAATATCAAACTAATACCCAAAATCTATTAATACATTGTAATATAGCTACAGACAAATAAATACATATCTTATTATTTTCTAACACAACCACACATATATAATTTAATAGAAGGATCATATTTTACCTTTTAAAGTGAAGTGAACTAAGGACGTTATTGGCCTCAAATCTACTCCCGTCCATCAAATAAAGTCAAGCGTGATAGATAGGAGATTCAAAAATCTTTGTAAGCAATATTCAAATACAAGTGTGGTGTTCTTGTGAGTGTAAAAACTTGTCGGGTGATTTTCATAGCAACCAAACCTCGTCCACAATTAATGGCTAACAAGGCTTGTTTTTATGGAAAAGTTTAAGTCTCTAAAGCTTTACCTTTTGCAGAATTTGGATTTGGATTTTTACTCTTTGTCAAATGGAGATGTTCAAGTCCAAACCTTTTTGGCACAACAGAGAGGAGCTTAGAAAATTGAGAAAGATGTGTACTGAAATGGCGAGATTTTGTTTTTCCTTTCAAGATTTAAATGCCTACAAATCATGAAATGAGAAAAAGATGTTGGGAAGCGCCAAGTCAAGTGCGAAGAGAGACACTTCTTGCACGAGTAAAGCTCGGACAAGACTTGTTCATGGTTGTACTTTGGTGAACTCTTGTGTAGAAATGGAAATGGGAAGATAGTGTTGTGAGTGGCTGAAGAGATGGGAACCCTAGCTATGATAGTCTCTTTTTTTTAACTTGGGCTAAATGAATAACTCGCCTGGTGGCCTGTGATCAGACCAAATCAATGGAGTATTTGGGCATTTTTGTTCTGTAAATTTATTATTTTGAACTTCTAATTTAATATACATTATATATTACATAAACAATTTAGCAAGTAAAAAACTAGAGATGAAGTAACAACAATCTATCTTAAAGTAGACAACAATAAAGTAATCGTAGTAATGTTTATGATACGAATTTAAAAAATAATTAAAATCTGATAATTATAGGAACAATACAAGTTAGAGTAATATATAGATAATTATGATAATAATAAACAAAAATAGTAGTGAAATACCAAATATTTGACTTGTTAATATTTTAAAAGCTCATTAGAATGAGTTAAAAGAAAGGAGGGACAAAACTTGGTGTCAATAGCTTGCCCCTCTTTGATCAGCCACAATGAAAGAGTTTTTCGGGCAAAGAAGTTCATATAATACCCCATTTTGTCCTGACAAACAAATGCAACTGCAATGTAAGGGATTTATATGAATGTCCGCAAGATAAAGAGGACATATTTTATTTGTGAAAAAATTAAAGTCATGGCTGAACGTTAATTTCAAGGTCCCTGCATATCTCGGGTTCCATCAGAATTAGGTTATATGTAGTTCAAGTGTTTTGAGAAAGTGGTACTAGAATGTTTTAAGTCTCGAGGGGTCATGAAATGAGTTAATTGAGTTGATATGTAGATATAGTTATGAAAAAAGAATTTAGATAACCTACATATCATGTGTTCATGGAGCGTACGCAAAGATGAGTTTGAGAATATATCATTTACCTCTCTAGCAGTTTGATAGTCCTCTTTAACAATTTTTTCCCATTTCACTGTTTCGGAAGTAGGAATTAAGTTTACAACCTTCACCCATAATTTAATCCCATTGTAATTAGACCAAATTCATGCATGAATATGAACAAAATAGAGCATAACACAATATTCACTACATTAAATCAACACCCAACCCCATTAGAGAACCCCCTAGATCTTGGGGTTTTAGCCACCCATCACAAAAATCTAAGAAATTAAACCTTCCATGAAAGCAGTCATTTGTAACTTGAAATCAAACAATTAAGAGTAAACTCCCTTTGGATTTAACCTCAATTTATCAAATTCAAGTCTCAAATTGTAAAGCCCAAGAACTAGAAAAGTGTTCTCTCAAAAGTAAAATGATCTCTCCTTTTAAAAAGTAAAGTGATCAAAAGTAAAGTGAATCTAACCATTCGAACTCTGTAAAAATTATATCCTTTGACCTATTTATACTTTCACAAAATTTGGGCCAAAATCCACTTAATATCAAACTTGACAACATTAGTTGGGCTCGCCATATTCACTCTGCGATGATTCTTTCGCTCCTCAGCTCGCCTTGTGATGCTCTACGCTTCAAGTGTTTGATCCCATGGACCCCATCTTGTCAAGCAGTTCATTCGCTCCCGTTTAGAAAATGTCTTAGATTGGTACATAGATCTCAAGCCTAATTCTATCGATAATCGTGAGCTACTAGAGCTTGAGTTTCCTAGTCGCTTCTATAGCACAAGCTGCACGGTAAACATGGAATAACTAATGAATACTCATCAAAGGAAGGATGAACCGGCTATAGATTTCATAAATTGATGGAGAAACACGAGCCTAAATTGAAAAGATAGGCTTAGTGAAGCTTTAGTAATATAAATGTCTATGCAAGTCATGCACTAAGAAAATATTTACATAGTACAAGGAATAAAGCCAAACAGTTTCGATGGTCTTTCTACTTGCGCTCATTATATTGAGTTGATCATGTCTTCTGCTTGAAAAGGTGTGATGTAATTGTCCATGATCTTCGCAAAGGAAAGGACAAGCATGAACCCAAGAGATGGGGGTGAATTTGTGACAATGAATGACAATAAATAATCCATGAATGTCAATGTATCTGTCGTGAATTTTACTACGAAGGAAAGCAAGAAACAAAGTGTGCAGATGAATTCCAAGATCAGCCGAACTGAAACTTAACCCTGACGGATATGAAAGAAAGAGAATACCCCTTCTTTAATTCTTACATTTATGAGATTTTTTATGAATTTCTTTAACTAAATCTCATTGATTTGCTAGATATTAAGCTACCTAATGAAGCTGGAAAAACTAATGGCCCAAATAATTGCAAGTATCAAAGACTTATGAGTCACTCTCTTTAGAAATGTTGTCTTCAAGGTTATAGTAATGCGATTGGATTATGAAAAGAAGATTGTCCTTCACGATGAAAAGGACAGTTCTTACAAAATCTCTATCACATTAAGCTCACTCGATCTAGTACAAAAATGTATCATTGGAAAGAATGAAAGAACAGTCATTGGAGCAAGACAAATCCCAAGTTAATATAGATAGTGATAAAGGTTGGATTCATAAGACTATGCAAAAATGCAACAAGAAAAATTTACGAAATGAGTCATCCGAGCAACCAATTAGAAAGAAGATTGGGAGAAGATTAAAAAAGGAGAAATCAGTCAAGCATCCAATGAGGACAAAGGTAGAAGTATATCACCACCTAAAATCCCAATGTCTTGTGACTACGAGAATTCTTACGAAGACAGTTCTTCCCAAGTCTACTCAAGACAATCTTTAGGCGTCATATTTTAATGCTGGCAATGAAAAAACAATGAGTGAAACATCACTAAAGGTGTCTCCTAGTGACAAAGAAGAAAATTGAGAGAAATCTCATCAATGGTGCCTCCTTCGCCTTCTAAAAAGTCTATTGAACTTTCTTCCCAAGAAGTACATGATTTGATACAAAAATCACATTTACAGCTATGATCTTCTGTTAAGTTAAACACTACATAATCATCCTTCATATCTAGTGGGCCACGTGCTAGAGAAGAAGATTGTCACTCCCCGAGGCTACCCCTTTGGTGTAACACGGGACCTAGGATCACGAGTGACCCCAAGCTAACCCTGTGTCTGTCATATCATAAGCATACTATAAAAGTTACTGAATAAAACAAGTACTATGCGAAAGCTAAAACCATAGTAACTGAAAGTGGGAAAACCAAACTAGTCTGAATATATATAACATACTAAGATTTTAGTAATACTGAACAACCACATAAAAACTCAAGCTAAATATACTACTATCTCTGAAAAATCCTCTAACTAATTAGAGATGTTGGGACATGAACCCATTTAATTCTAACAAAACTGAAAACTAAATAAAAGACTAAAAATGAAACACATGTCTATTTTCCTTTAAGTATGAGGACTCACCACTGAAGCAGCTTAATACGGATCAAGAATCAATATATGCGTGATCTGGATACTAAGTATCTGAAGGTATATCATGAAAGGATGTAGCGCAGAGTATGCGTCAGTACTTGGAATGTAATCAGCATGCATAATATAGATAATAGTTGAACAAAATATATAAGTTGAATAAGGCACAACTAAGCAATTTCATAATCTGAAGAGAAGCATAGATGTTGCAATATAACCGAAAAGCTGAGCTAAATGCAATGACCAAGTACTAATCAAGAGCATTACATGCTGGAACTCAATGTTGTAGTAGATACTAAAAACCTGGTTAAATTCACTAGAGTCTTAATATCGGAGCTACTATTAAACAACATAAACCACGTGAGCTAAACGTGGAGTTCGATGTATACGCCCCATCGAGAGAAACCAATACACCTTACCAGGGGTATAAAGGCATGACTGGCGTGATCACTAAATCTGATGCCCAACATAGGGGACTTATACTCATACGGGACCACGTAGTTCTGAGACTATGAGGGTACGCTCAACCCTAGTCCAACTTGGTGCTAAATCTACTACCAACGTAATATGTATATGATTAAAATGTAGCCGAAATATTGAATAGCTCACATATTGACATGCAAATCTGAGAATGCAACATTTATATACTGATAATGTAACATTCGAAATCTAGAGCATGATTATATGTTTATCTAAGCTATAAAGTATAATTCATGAACTAACAGAATTTATACAAACTAGGGTTCTGAGTTTCATGCAAGGAAATGAGCAAACTTTCCAAGAAACAAGCTAATGCGATTTAGGATGCTACAAAATCTAAATCACAACAATTATCCATGGGTTTAGAAACCCAGTATCTTAACAAAATATGGAGAATCAGAATCTGACTAAATTCTAGGGACCTAGTGGATGAAACTAACCCACTAGTGAAATCCCACATACCTGGTGACAAAATTCATGGAGAAATCCTTTGAATTTCACGGCCGAGACTTGAAGACCACCTCTTGCTTGTTCTTGGGAAACTAAAGCCTCTTTTTTATCTAAGTTTTGTTGAATAAACGTTATGGGTAGGTTCTGACTAGAATATTAGGCTTAAACTATGTAAAACGATGTAGTTTAGGTTTTAAATAATGTAGTTTAAATATCTAGTGCATAGGGGAATAGACCAAAACGATCACTTAAAGCTGACGAGGGCCGACCACGGAGACATTGATGGATCGACAAAGGGACATGCCGATCAAGTGGGTCGTGGTTCTTTGTTAGTGTGTATACTGGTTCCTGGAATTCCCAACTACGGTCCACTTCACAGACCGTGTGAAGGACCACAGACTGTGAAGGCCATCGTAAAATGCATCAAAAATACCATAAACTCATGGTATATCAACACCCTCAACTTAAAATTGTTGTTTGTCCTCAAGAGACATATTGAAACTCTTAACAACACTCATGTAGAAGCAAACATACAAACTAAAGAAATCACATGGCTTTCTCAATTAATTCTTTCACTTAGTGCAAATCTTTTCATTCAGACTAAAAAAGCTAAATCATGCGGATCAAAACATGACATAGACATACCAATAGATATCACCACATACACTTTCAAGAATCACCAAGGTACCAACTCTCCAACAATGTAACTAGTTCTCTTTGATTAACGTTCCAAACACACCTCATCCAATTCTAGGTGCAAACGATCGTTAAACAGCATAAAACCTAACAAATGAGTTGGGGTCGAATGGCACAAGGAGCGGTACGTGTTCAAATTCAATAAAGAAGTACGAAAGTTATCTAACTAACTATAGGAATAGAAATTATCAAAAAATACATGAAACAAGCCAAAAGGCATGACAAAATGTCAGATGGGTTTTTTTTGTTTGCAATTATCAACTACAATGCATTCACACACAGTTAAATACATAGAGGATTTCTCGGGATGTGATCTCTTATAGGCGAATTTCACTATATGGTAATTGAAAGTACTAGTAAGTAGCTAAATTTCAATAGGTAGGCTTAAAAGGGATTTCTTTCGAACATCAACAAGCACATCAATTAAGACCAGCCCACACCTTAATTCATCCACTCTCTCGAGCTAGATGGGTAGGATTGGGCTTAGGATTCACTTTCTCGAGCTGAACTTATATCAACCCAATGCATACAAACCATTAATCAATAGCCTTGGTTCTAAAACCTCTCTTTCGAGCAAGCTTAGAACACAAAATTAGAATAGCATTTGCAACTAGAATTCATGAATTAAACCACAACTAATCATTAAACCCACTTCAATATAGGATTTAAACTAGTAACTAACAATACCCATAAACTAATTCAATCCATAATAACGTGATCACACCTCAAAAATGGGGTTTTATCCAAACATCATAAAAAGATAAAAATGGTTACCAAATCGATTAGCAATCAACTAGGTAAGAGTATTCAAGCCTTTACAATGCTTCAAATTGCAGAAAATTAGTAACCCACTTGCCAAATCTCAGAATTGAGTCTCAAAAGCCTTCAAGTCAACTAAGAAAAATTCAATGTTCGAAAGAAAAATTCTAGAATGGAAGAAAACTCCTCAATTAACAATTTAAAATCCCATTTATAGTCGCCAAAAAATAAGCCAAAAAAGGGCCATTAGGCGAGGTAAGTCAGGTTCGCTGAGTGTTTTAGTGAACCACCCTTTGCTCTTTCTATGACCTTTTTGCATTCGCTCTCAGCATCCTCAAGTCATGTAACTTTGGGCGATCAATCTTGTTATCGCTGAACTGATCTGTAACTCGTCAACTACCTCTTTTCTATCGCCAACTTGGTTTCTTCCCTCATGGTTGGTACACTAGAAATTTAGGCATACTAAATGGCCACTCAGCGATTCGCCAAGTGCCCTTGGCAATCATCGGGCTCGCCTTTCTCCACTTCTTCAGTTTGTTTGGTTCTTTTTTGCCTGCTAGTGTCCTTGATTTTCTCCTCAATACAGATACCTAAAAATCAAGGCTTAAATATCAGTTTATAGCATAAATTAAGCATTTGAGGACACTAAATTTATAAAAACAAAGTCCTAAATGAGTCCAAATCTCTGACTTATCAACACCCCAACTAAATATATCCCTATAAAAGTATCATATCGACTCAGTAATATTGTATTGACTCGGTCCAATCTAGTTAGCTGTATTATTAATTGAAAAAACCTAATATATAAATCATTCGCCTACCCTACTCCGCCTCACCCCCTTCTCTCTTTGTTTACTCTTTTCTTTCTTTCTTTTTAGTGCATAAATTTTAGGTCTACAAGCAAACCCCAAATCTTTATCTTAAGGGTTACAACAAAACTTTTTTAAGGAAAAAAAATGGCTTAGAGAAACCAAAGGACCAAGAAAAAAGAAACAAAAGGTCATCCTCAACCCCTCAACTTCTTCCAATTACTGGTACTTCTCTCTGTATTTTAAAGATTTTTGTACAGAGTGTTTTTCCTATTCAAGAATTCAAAAATCAATGCACCCCAACCTTTACTCAGACCCCCACCCTACCACTACCCCACCCCCAACTCCGTTTTCCCTCTTCAAGTAGCAAAATTTGGATACCTTTTAGGGTCAAAAACTTTTCGCACCGAAAAAGGGCAAAAATTAATTGATACTCATGAACAATTACTTGCTTTCATTTTGTTCAAAAAATGGTAACACTTGTTTAAGGGTTGTTTACTTGTATGTGTTTTCGTTTTCTTATTGTTTTTTCATGTTGGTGCGAAAAAAAAGATATTATTTTATAGGTTTTGGATTTTTAAAATGGCAGGTTGGTCAAAGAGAGTGGATGGGTTGGGTTTAAAAAGTCTCAGGTCAGTGGAAAATGTTTCGAAGCTTGATGATGTTGTTGCTAATCGTTTATTAAAAGTGATTAATGGGTGTTTGTGTTTTAGGCCAATTCCTACAAAGCTCGGTGATGGGAAGGCGGTGGATTTATGCAAGTTGTACTTGGTTGTGAGGGAGAAAAGTGGGTACGAAAAGGTTTGTGCAAGTCGGTAACAACACCCCAAGACTGACTTGCACAAACCCTTTCCTACCCACCTTTCTCCCTCACAACCAAGTACAGCTTGAACAAATCAACTGCCTTCCCATCGCCAAGCATTGAAGGAAATGGCCTAAAACACAAAAACCCATTAACCTCTTTTAATAAAAGATTAATAAGAACATCATCAAGCTTCAAAACATTTTCCACTGAACTGAAACTTCCTAAACCCAACCCATCAACACTCTTCGACCAAGCTGCCATTTTGCAAATCCAAAACCTATAAAAAATGTCTTTTATTTCACACCAACATGAAAAAAATATGAAAACGAAAACCCACACAAGTAAACAAGCTTTAAACAAGTGTTACCATTTTTTGAACAATATGAAAGCAAGTAATTGTTCATGAGTATCAATTAATTTTCGCTTTTTTTAGGCACGAAAAGTTTTTAACCCTAAAAGGTATTAATTTTTTGCTACTTCAAGAGGGAAAATGGAGTTGGGGTGAGGTAGGGGTAGGGTAGGGGTAGGGTGGAGGTATGGGTAGGGGTGGGGTGATATTTGCATATTCAAGACACAACTTCCGATGCAAGTGTCTACGATCGTACAATAGTTTAGTAAGCCAACCAAGGGTTGGGATCATTCCCAAGAGAGTGGTTTTGAGAATTAATAGAAAAATAAAACTTAGTTCTAACTAGTCATAGTTAAAGACATTAACGATTAAAAACATTGTAAATTAAAGGGGGACACAAAAGTGTCAATTAACAATGGGGAGTTTTGTCATTAGTAAGAAAAAACAACAAAATAAACGAGGGTTTCTAAGTAATGAGAGGGGATCCTTGGGATGTTACGGGAATACGGGTTAAGCTAGATTATTGTGTACATGCTTTCTATAAAAGATTCATAGGATGATTGTGACTAGGCTAGACTTTAAGGGGGATAAGATCTCTCTCAAAAAACTTACCCCGTTTCAAATGCATTCCTCTCGGACACCCACTTGCCGTATGAAGACCACCCTACGCCTTAACCCACTCACTCTCTCGAGCTGAGTGTGTGGACATAGGACTAGGGTTCACTCTCTTGAGTTGAACCTCATGTCAACCCACTCGCATTGGCCATCAATTTAGTAGTCTTAGTTTATCGACCTCTCTCTCTCGCAAGCCGAAAACACATAAATAAAATTGTATTTGCAACTACAAATTCATTAATTTCATCCACAACTACTAAACGAAATGACAATTAAACTACGATTAAACTATCAGTAAGCAAGACCAAATAATTATCTTAACTCATATTTGCTAAATCACACCCCAAGAATTGGGGTTTTTAGCCACATATGTATAAGAGATAGAAATTTATACCAAATTGAGCTTGCATTCAACTGTGTATGATGATTTAAGTCTTGATACATGCCAAAAGTGAAGAATCCAAGAGACCCAAACCCAAATCTTGAAGATGAAATCCATTGGAACTTCACAAGAAACTCAATTCGATAATTGGCTAGTCACAATGAGATGCACAGAGTTCACATATTGTCTATAAATATTCATTTGGCCTCACCGTAGTCGCATATTCATGTTTGTTCGATTATGAGCACTATTCAAGTCATCGGTATTGATCGGGACCGATACTCAAATTTGCAAAAGAACAGCCACATTGAAAATATAATGGGTGGCAACAATTTGCAAAAAAAATTCTGAAGGGTCAAAAATCATTTTCAAGTTAAGATCAAGGAGCCACAAGCTCAAACCTTCCACAAAAAGTAGTGTCAACACAATTTAAGCACAAATCCCAAATATATAAACAAAACAAGAGTCATAATCAGGACACAAAGGTGGCCTCACCCCACCACAAATAATAAAAACATTTGTCCTCAAATGCAAATAAATATATCCAAAAGTCAAAATAAATAATGATAGAGAGGGAGGTAAAGAGAGGATCCTATCTATGCAATCACTCCATATGTCTAGCCTTCAATGTCCTGTTAGTGCTCAAGATATGGGCATCAGTGCCTGGAGTCACCTTAGAAGGACCAGCACATGACAATACGATATGATCATTGCAAATGGGTACCAAATTTTTGAAAGTAAACTTGGGTTTCGGAAAACCAACCTTTATGCCGATTAAGGTACTTAGAAATGCTACGCGACAATGAAATCCAACTCCGAGCACTAATCACAACCAAAATACTTATGGAATGCAAAAATATTTAAAATACTAACTAGGTGGGAAATTTGGAAGATTAAAAGCGAAGGAAAGTGAAAGAGTTGTAAGTTTAAAGCTTTGGCCTCTTAAGAAACCGTCCATTTCTCACCCATTCGGCGACATTAGTCGTGGTCGCCGATCCATTTGGCGACTCACCGAGTGGATGCTTACCTCGCCGGGTTTTACTAGACCTCTAGTCAAACTGGGGGTCCAAACGGCGAACTAGATCGCAATCGCCGACCAGGGCGGCAATTCGCCAATAATATCTTGGGCACACCGAGTTTTACAAACTCCACTTTGAAGTTTTCTTTAGTCCAACGGCGGTCTAAGTCGAGGTCGCTGACTTCTTCGGCGATGCACCGTCTGGACCTTTGGCTCGCCCATTTGCACTTTTCACTCACTTTCCATACTTCGACCTACAGAAAATATACACCATTATTTCTTAAAGCAAAAATAAAGCGGTAAAACCTTGGGATGCCTCCCAAGAAGCGCCTTATTAAACATCGTGGCACGATGCAACTCCTCAGTCAAGTTCCATTAGTGAGGTTTGCCTCATTTTCATGAGGTCACCCCACTTTTGGCTCTGGGTAGAGAGAATATAGCACTTGGTCCATTTGGTACCCATAGTTACCATTCATGCTCATCTTCCTTGTTTCAATACACAAACAAGTAAAACAAAACTAAATATTAAATAAGTAAAACTGCAACTAAGAAGAACAATAGTCCTACTTATCTATGAATTCTCAAATAACACCACTCCCCGGCAGCGAAGCCGTTTTAATGTTTGCGTAATCAAGACACAACTTCCGATGCAAGTATCTACGATCGTACAATAGTTTAGTAACCCAACCAAGGGTTGGGATCGTTCCCAAGAGAGTGGTTTTGAGAATTAATAGAAAAATAAAACTTAGTTCTAAATAGTCGTAGCTAAAGACATTAACGATTAAAAATATTGTAAATTAAAGGGGGACACAAGAGTGTCAATTAACAATGGGATTTTTTGTCACTATTAGTAAAAACAACAAATTAAACGAGGGTTTCTAAGTAATGAGAGGGGATCCTTGGGATGTGACCGGAATACGGGTTAAGCTAGATTATTGGGTACATGCTTTCGATAGAAGATTCATAGAATAATTGTGACTAGGCTAGACTTTAAGGGGAATAAGCTCTCTCTCAAGAAACTTACCCCGTTTCAAATGTGTTCCTCTCTGACACCCACTTGCCTCATGAAGACCATCCTACGCCCGAACCCACTCACTCTCTTGAGCTGAGTGTGTGGACATGGGACTAGTGTTCACTCTCTCGAACAGAACCTCATGTCGACCCACTCGCACTGGCCATCAATTTAGTAGTCTTAGTAATAGGACCTCTCTCTCAAGCAAGCCGAAAACACATAAATAAACTTGTATTTGCAACTACAAATTCATTAATTTCATCCACAACTACTAAACGAAATCACAATTAAACTACGATTAAACTATCAACAAGCAAGACCCAACAATTATCTTAACCCATATTCTCTAAATCACACCCCAATAATTGGGTATTTTAGCCACCCATGTAAAAGAGAAAGAAATTTATACCAAATTGAGCTTGCATTCAACTCGGTATGAATATTTAAGTCTAGATATAGGCCAAAAGTGAAGAACCCAAGAGACCCAAACCCAAATTTTGAAGATGAAACCCTTTGGATATTCAAGTCTTCGAAACCCTCTCAAACTTAGAGCAAAAATATCAAAAGGTACTATTCTATATGAAAATTATAATAATTGTTCGACACTTAAAACTACATCTAACTAGTATTTATAGTTTTCACAGATTTGTGCTGCAGCGGATCATTCGGCGTCGTTAGTCGAAAGCACCGAGTAACTCGGTGATTCGCCCTTTGGATAGTTCATCGCCGTTTTGTAACATCTTTCAACATCGCTGTGCTCTGGGTCATTGGGTGACATGGTACTTTTTTGCGGAACTTCTCGGTGATGCACTGATACTTATCGTAACCAACGACACTAATCTATGGTACGTGTGTCTACAATCGTCGATAAGATAGTAACCCAACCAAGGGTTGGGGTCGTATCCCAAAGGAGTGGTTTTAAGAATTGATAGAAAAATAAATTTTAGCTTTAACAAGTCGTAGCTAAAGAAATTGACGAACAAAAACATAGCAAATTAAAGGGGGTGACACAAAAGTGTCAAATATCAAATGGGGGTTTTGTCACAAGTAGTAAAAACATTAAATATAACAAGAAAATCAAGTATGGGGAGAAGTTCTTGGGGTGTGACCGCAATACAAGTTTAGATAAATCATTGGGCACATGATTTCGATAGGAAATTTGCAAGATAATAGTGACTAGGCTAAGCTTTAGATGGAAAAAAGTTCCCTCTCGAGCAACTTACCCCGTTTCCAATGCGTTCCTCTCGGACACCCATTTGTCGCATGAAGGCCAGCCTACGCATTTCCCCACTCACTCTCTCGAGCTGAGTGTTAGGATATGGGACTAAGGCTCACCCACTTGGGCTTAACCTCATGTCGACCCACTTCTTACGTCATCAGTATACTGACCTTGGTTTCGCGACCTCCCTCTCGGGCAAGCCGAAAACACATAGGTGGTTTTGTATTTGCAACTACAAACCCATTTAATTAAACCACAACCACTAGGTGAAATCACCATTAAAATTTATCTAACCTATCAGCAAGCAAAACCCAACAACAATATCAACACATATTTGCTAAATCACACCCCAACTATAGGGGTTTTTAGCCACACATTAAGAAATAACAAAATACACCTAAAATGATACTAAAATTAATTGGTATAAGAAATTAAACTTTGATTTAAGCAAAGGAAGAAGAATGGTGAACACCCACTTCCAACTTGGGAAGATGAAACCCTTTTTTCTTCAAGTCTCCCAAAAAAATCCTCTCCAAACTTGAGAGAAAATATCCCAAAAAAAGTACTATTCTATATTGAAATTTATAATAATGGTTCGACTCCCTAAAAATTAATAAAGATTTTAGTATTTATAGACTTGAGAAATTAGATTTGGTGGATCGCTCGACGAGGTTAGTCAAGACCACCGAATGACTCGGCGACTCGACCTTCTTTTGTCTCTTCGCCGTTTCGTGCTTGCCTTCAACATCTTCACATTCTGCACCATTAGGCGGTATAGTACTACTTCGCGGAACCATTCGGTGAAGTGCCGACTGCTCCTTTTATTGCATTTTTTATCCTCTTCCTTCAGGGCTTCGCATACTGGAACAAAGGACAGAATATGTACCTTCGGCGACTTGCCAAGTGTGCTTGGCGATGCTGAAGCTTCATCTTCTTCGTTTTTCTCAGCCTTCTAGTTCCTTTTTCTGCCTAAGTGTCCATGCTTCCACTAAAACTTCAAATACCTGAAACTTAAGAGTTTTCATCATATATTGAGACAAAATAAGCACTTGAGGATACTATTTCTATCAAAATAAAGCCCTAAATGAGTCCAATATGTGGACTCATCAACACCCCCAACTTAAGCTTTTGCTTGTCCTCAAGCAAACTTGAGTTCAGCCGTTCAAAAAGATTGTGTCTGTCACGACCCAAGCCTAGGGCCTAGACGTGACCGGCGAATGGGGAACCCGAAGGAACCCCAAACAAGCCTCATAGCGTATCTTACACATCATTGGTCGCGGAAGCAATTAAAATGACCATAAGCGATAAGCATAATCAAGGGGGAAATCGGGACTAAGGGAGCAAGAAAAAAAAAAGAAGAAATGATACATAAATACCATAGATGAATCAAGCTCAAACATAATACACAACTTGTCCAACACCACCTCTAAACATAGGTACTTTAGCGGGGGCCAAGACAAACAACTGGGCTCACCCTCATACACAAAACATGACTAAAAGGAAAAGTCTTATACATAGCAAAAGATCATAAGCAACGTCCCCGGAATGGAGGACTCACCAATAACCTTGATAGAAAATCGTATTAGCCACGCGGAGGACGAGGGTCAAGCGGTGCTCCGGTCCCTACATGGTGACATCATGTAGGCATAGAGTATGCGTTAGTACGTTTGAATGTACTAAGTATATGGGATGCAATGCAATGCAACAAGGGATGGACATCATAGGCAAAATGCATAATCGTACCCGATAGATAGCATATTAATGAGATGATATGTATAATGATGCTTATATAAAAATCATATTTAGTAGGGCATAGTATATGTGTAGTGAGTGACCATCAATATAGTATTTCCAAGGCCTACCACCCCCTTGGAGAGGCGAAAGAGGTACAAACCCCTCAATGTGGTTACCCGGGCCTACCACCCCCCGAGCTAGGGACCAAGGTACAAACCCCTCGATATGGTTATACGGGCCTACTACCCCCCGTACTAGGCAACCAAGGTACAAACCCCTCGATACGGTTATACGGGCCTACTACCCCCCGTACTAGGCAACCAAGGTACCAACCCCTTGATACGGTTACCCGGGCCTACAACCCCCCGAGCTAGGCTTGGTCGACTCACACACTATATAGAGAAAATCATATACATGTATCCATTTCATCATCATTTCAATACTTATATAATCATCCGACTCATAGGACGTACATTGGACCTTCCATTTCATAAGAATTCTATAAATGGCATTTTATCAAACATATGGTGGGCTACTTGTTCATGTAAATAAAATCATGTGTTTCAAGAGTACTAAGTCCAACCAATTTCAAAATCCATATAAAACAGCCCACCAACAACATACATATATATATACATATATAACAACCTTCATAATTTGATCATGGAGGCATGAAAACCATAAACATCATATAATCATTCCATTTCATGATAATATACAAAAATAGACCATAATAGGATGTGTAGTAATAATTCCATAATTCAAGAGTTCATAAATGATCATAAGGACCCATAAACTTGAAGTAAAATAGAGGATAAATGGTTGGACTTGTGGAAAGGAAGGTTTCCACAATCAACCCACATACCTCAACTTTGGAGAATTCTTGATGAAGATTGGAATGGAGAATTGCTTGAGATTGAATCTTGAATCCGGAATTAAAGCTTGGGATCCTTGAATTTGGTTGATGATCTTGGTGGAATTTTTGGAGAGGGTTTAGAGAGAGTTTTTGGATGTTTTGAAGTTAAATGACTAAGTATGGATATGTCCCCTTTTTAAAAAAACGTCCCAACACTTAGAAAAAAATTGAGGCGGGTGAACAGTGTTTTCGGCTACTGGAATTTGCATTTTCTGCCGGACAGGTTTTACGAAAATGGTCATAACTCCTTCATCCTAACTCGGAATGAGGTGAAACAAATTGCGTTGGAAAGCTAACTCACAGAGCTTTAATTTTGATAGTTTGAGCTCCTTCCAGTTCCTTGTGTGCTGAGAGATATGCCCCTTTAAAGTTGACCCTCAAAATCGCATTTTTTGCGATTTTTGAATTTTGATACGGTTGTTCTAAAATTCGGGTTTGACCCATTTCCCACTCAATTTTACCCCCTGAATAAGAATATGAAGTCGAATTTCCGAAATGATGCACGGATTTTGAGATATATGGAAATTACAATTTTAGGTGTTTTCGAAGCACATTTTCGGGCATTTTTGGGGTCGTTTCAGTGTCGAACAGTGCTACAGAAGACTCAATCATGAATACACAACAAGACTCAACTTACTTATGCAAGGATCAATTTTGTACTCAAAGATTCAAGTTGGGACACACCATTACCAAAGATTCTCATGCTCGCAATACTTGCTACTTGTGCAAATTGAAGTTCAACAAAAAGTATCTAAATGCCTTAACATAAAGAATGATTCTATATTCACACACAGAGATTAATCAATTCAAGATCAAGATTCAGATGCAACGGTCACACTCAAAAAGACGAACACAATGCATGTTTTTCACCCATAGGTTTGCCCTTATTTTCCAATCGGCTTTAGATCGGCTTACTCAAGATCAAAAGGGTCTTTCTAAGTCTTGTAATGGGGATGAGTGCAAAGGTATGGTCATTTAGGCTCGATGAATTTTTTCCTTGTGAGATGTGGTATTCTCAAGGCATTCCCTTCTTTTCCTTTATCAATTCTTTTTGTAGTGCTTCTAAGTCATCTTTTTATGCACCTCCATGGATTGATTGGATACCCGATTTCCTTTGTACTTTATTACACACACTTTTCCACATTTTTTTTGAAGGGGATCCATTTTTATGCAATACCATGGGTTAAGGAAGACTTTTCTTGCACTTCATGACTTCATCTTTTCCTTTTCACCACATCCTCAACTTAGGTTTTTGGCCTTAGTTGGCTATTCGCTAAACCACAAATGAAGAGGATTATAGGTAGTGGGTCAAGTAAGGTCTAGGGTTCATCGAAGTTCTTCCAAAGAAAGGTAAGACTCAAAGGGTGTTCAAGAGAGTTTCACACGCTCACAGGTAGGCCACAAAAGAGGTATATGTCAAATTTGGCTCACACTCTTTAAAGCTGCCTAAGATCATTTGAAGAGTATACCTTTCTAAATCAATCAGACTAACGGGGCAAATTCTAGGTTTATTCATGCATGGTTCAAAACAAGCTAATCACACAAGGCATCGACACATAAGTCAAACAGGACTACACACTTTCGCTAGTGTGCAACGGTCATTACTAGAGAGTAAATTCGATAAATGGTTGATCACAATGGGATGCAAAGAGTTCACATATTATTTATGCAACTTCATTTAGCCTCGTCGTAGCCATACATTCATGTTCGTTCAATTTAGAGCACTATTCAAGTCATCGTTAATGATCAAAATTGAGACTCAATATTTTGCAAAAGAACAGCCACATTCAACTCACGAGGGGTGGCAAAAATTTGTGAAAAATTCAAAATTTTTTAGAAGGGTCAATATCAATTTGCAATTAAAAGTAAGTGGAGCCATGAGCTCAAACATCCACAAAAAAATAGTATTAACACAATTTGAAATCAGAACAACCCAAATATACGAACATCAAGTAGCACACAAAAGGTGGGCCTCACCACACCACAAATAAAAATCATTTGTCCTCAAATGCATATAAAAGTAGCCCAAACGTAGATGTAAGTAAGATAGATATGAGGGTAGAAAAGGTCTTGTGTATGCAGTCTCTCTATCTGTTGTCGCAGCATGGTTCCTCTACTATTCTTGGGTGTAGAATTTCCATAATTTTAGCATTAAAAAAAAAGGCGAGGTGGGGACATAAAGCTAGTCGTTGAGTAATTCAACAAGCTCTCCACAGCATCACTAAGCTACCCAACACGCCTATTTTCAACCCATTTTCTCGAATGCTTCACAACTACCTTGTTTCAGCTTTACTCAAGTGCCATCCAATTTTTGTGTATTCAGGGATATCACTCTGAATCGCTGGATGAGTTGGTGTGTTGCCGAGCATTCACTTGTTCCGCCGAGTTTTACAGAACATTCCAGTAAACATTGGAGTTCAAATGGCAGTCTCCATCGAGATTGCCAACAAAGTCGGCGATGCACAAAGAAGTTCACATGTTCGCCGAGTTTTACATGCTTCAATTTTGGAGATAATTAGAGTCAAATGGCGGATAAGGTCGAGTTCACTAACCTCTTCGACGACTCGGCAATTGAATCTGTTTCTTTTCACTGTGCACTTTTCGAGCACTTTTCACATTTCAACCTATACCACAACACATCATTATTTTACCAATACTTAAATATAAAATATTAAGGGGTTTTGGTTTGCCTCCCAAACAGCGCCTTAGTTAACGTCGCGGACCGACGCAAGTCAACAACTATTCTACATCCTCGGAGTCACCCATTTTGTAAGTAGGCGAGTCTTCCTCGAATGGTGGGTAATGATCTGATATCAAATGGCCAATTTGAGCATCCTTCAGTTGAATAGTCATGGAGTGAGAGGCTGATGCTTCGTTTAACATTTCGATGTTCTCCTTCATCTCATTCAATGTCTTCTCATGTGCCTTATTTTTTTGTTGAATGAGTTACAGGGCTTCATCATCCTGCACACCTCTCTATTTCTTCCAATATTTACACTCTCGGAGGGAGGAGTGCTTTTCTTTTCCCCTTGCTTGTATTTCCAATTCTGTGACTCGGGTGGGTAGAACATCCAACTAGGTGACTAGTGTGTCCCATTCCAGCTTTTTTTTTGCTTATTTGTTGGCTTCTACCATGCCATCAAGGAGTTTTGCTACAACTTCATAGGGCTGGTGTAGCATACCACCCTCGCAATGTTGATGAACTATACTTTTATTCTCGGATCCTAGACCCCTATAGAAGCAGTCAAGTTGCCCCTTGTCCATTATCCCGTGAGATGGGCTTGCTTGCAGCACTGCTTGAAACTTTAGCCACATTTCCAGAATTATTTCATCCCCAACCTGTTTAAATGTCAGGAGGTTATCCCTAAGGTTCAGTAGTTTCAGAAGGTGATGATTCGTTTGATATCCATAATGATTTTCCATCCTTATTTCATGTTCTGATATTCAAATTAGCAAAACAAAACTACAATTTAGATTAGTAAAACTAAAACAAGGAAGAATAAAAAATTCTACTTAACTAAGAATTCTCAAGTGCACCACTCCCCGTCAGGGGCACCATTTTGATGCTTATCGTGACCAACGACACTAACTTACAATACGAGTGTCTACGATCGTCAATAATATATTAACCCAACCAAGGGTTGGGGTTGTATCCCTTTTCGGTGCAAAATTGGTAACTGAGGAATTCATAGAAGTGGTAGTGTGGTAGGTGGTAGTGTGATACGTGAGTATTTTATTTTAAAAAATTTATTATAATATTTTTTGTTAAGTGTCTTAATCTTGATATCTCTTTAATGTTATTTTTTGGTAGTGTGAAATTCATGGTAAAATGTAATAATATTTATTGTAATATTCTTCCGATAGTTGTTTTAATCTGAATATTTCTTTAATATTATTTATGAAATATTCTAGATATAACATATCTTTGGTTCTTTGGTACATATATAAATTTTCCTCCATTAATTGTTCTAATAGTTTTATATCTTCCATAGATTTTATCCAATATTGTAAATATTCGTAGTTCATTTTAATCTGAATTTATTTCTAAATCATACCATTCTATTCTTTCGAAATCTAAATCATGTAGGTCTATTTCATACCATTCTTGATTTAATATATCTTCTAATTCGTAATCATTAAATTATTTTTTCCATATTATTCTTCTTAATTCGATTATTTCTATATTTTTAAGTACATATAAGATTAAAGTTTCGTAGTTTTTTATCATTTCATCATGCATGTATGTAGTCATGTTCTTTATTGTGCAGGATTTTTATTTCAAATTATTCCTTCCTATCATATTCATAATTGATTAAATTCATATTAGATTATTATGAACTAGATTATTTTTATCATGTTTTCCTGTCACTACTAGCATCGTACTTTAGCGGATACTTCCTTCTTATCAGCGCCTCAACTTTGTTTACTCCTCTAAACGGCTTCCTCGCCTACCGGTTTCAACATTAGGATGACATAGTATAAAAGTTTTCTCCCTGTTTCCAGTGTGCTAATAAACTAGAAATCATGATTCAAATAATACTAATACATAATAACTAACATAAATTTATTCAAGCATATATATGATATTCAGGAATATATGAAATTAGTTCCGCATATTTTTTGAACAATATACCTTTGCCTCTTGCTTAGCCATGCTATCTGAAATATCTGATTTGATTTCAGATTTCTCCACATGAACTTTTAAGTATTTTTATAACTCAGGGGAGAGACTGTTTTCAAGAAAATGTTTATTACGTTAGGCATTGCCTACCTTTCAAAGTTTTACAACTGCGTCTATATATAGACATACACATTCTAATACTATTCATAATACTATTCAAGACTACTATTTATGAATAGTTCTTATTTTGTCTACCACTATCTTATTTACGACATGTATACACACTTGTCTTCTTAATAATATAATACATACTACCCATACTTTACACTTGTCAACATATCTTTAATAATGCACATGCATATGTTGACTAAGTTTTTCTACTAATAATATGACTACCATTTATTTCAAGACTTTTACATATCTACTTTTGGCTTTGTGTGGCCAAGCACGTTTTTGTGTTTCCTTTTATCTTCATCTTTATCTTCTTTTATCTTTATCTTCTCATTCGTCTTTATCTCTTATTCCAATTGGACGTCTGGGATTATATTATCTTCTCCGTTGCATTTCGAATATATGTGGTCAGGGTATTTGTGACCAATTAGCTCGCAATATCTCGTTAATAACTCTGCCGAAATAAATCCTACTTTTAGTGTTCGTGTTGTAGGTTGTTCTTCTGGCTTAAGTAATGATAAAATCCATCTCTGGACTTCATCCAAATCTGCTTTCCTTAGCTCCCTTGAATTGGAATAAATCATTAACTAATCTGTTGCATAGTAGCTCCATATAGCGTTTCCGTTTAAATAATTATTTGCTAGCTCCTGTATGATAGTTGATGTACCAATTATTCTTTTGTTAGCATAAAAACATGGTATTTCTATTTTGCATATCTCTTCTTATTGTCTGATGTCCTCAGGTATAATCATATCTTTAGTCAGTCCTATCTTGATAACCTGTATTGGATGCTTTATTTCCTCGTATAATATCTCCGCTGGTGCTGTATAGAATTTTATATAAAATAAATTTCCTTTTGTAACTCTTTTGTATGTGATGAATGCTTTGTGTAGCTCTGGTATTCCATTAACTTCTTCTCCGTCGTATGTGTATACGATATTTAATAGTCCGTAGTTGTAACATGTTCTCACTAAATTAGCGTTAGTTTTTGGCCGTGCAATTAACTTATTATATCCTTGTAACTTTTGTGTCAAATAATCTTGGTTTGGTTCTTTTGTAGTTGATATGGGGCTGCGGTTTAAATAAGTTTGGATTTTGTGTATATTTTCGATATAGGTTCGTGTGATGTAGTTATATGTCTTTTTCTCATTTTGGTTTTGCAAACTATCTGCGTATGTAGATGTTTGTGGTTCTATGGACATATGTCTAGGTGTCCTTTGGGTAAATGGTTTTGCAAATGGTTGGTTTAAGTTCGCATTTTTATGTTGTTTATCGCTAACTTGTTTGCTTGTACCTGCAGCTGTATTTAAAAAAAAACATTATGGGTTTTAAGGAGTTTCCCATCGTCTCCTTTTAGCTCTGGCTTTTTTCCGTCTTCCGATCGACGTAGCTCCGCATTTTTATAGTCATGCTGCTGACTAGCTTTAGACTTCAGATTATCTTCATCAGTCTTTAGCTTTTGTATCTCGTTGTCCATATTATCCACTTTTGTACAAAGTGTAGTAATGGCTTTGAGTATCTTTTCAATTGTATCTTCTTCCTGAATCTCAGTCTGAGTAGCTTTGTCGTGATAGGTAATCTGCAATAACATTCTTATCAGTTTTAATTACTTCAATTGTAAATGTAAAATTTAATATATTTAATACCAATCTCCTTATTTCTTTTGTTGTTACCGAATCTTGTATTTTTCTTGTTAGCCACCATTTTACTTGTGTATTATCTGTTCTTATAATAAATTTGTTATAGACAATATATGGTTCAAATGATAACAAACACTTATACACTGAATATAGTTCTTTTCTATTTATTTCCCATTTTATTTCTATATTATTGAATGTTCCTGAATAATACCTACAATGGTGTTCTATCGTATTGCCATCATATCTGTATTTTAATATTCCTCCATAACTTTTTTCACTCGCATCTGATTCTACTATATAAGTAAATTTTTTATTTTCATCCGGAAAATATAGTTTAGGTAAGTTTTTACATAATAATTTAACCTTTTGTATTTGTATTTGGTCTTTTTTATCAAACTGATATTCTATATGTTTCTTTAATTTTTGTTGTAATGGTTTTAAATTCTTTGCTAATTTTGGTATGTATTCTCTTACTTGATTTACTAGTCCTAAGAATGATTGTAATTTCTTTTTTATGTCTAGTTGTTCATTTGAGTTAATTATTTTTTGTACTATTACGTGTTTGCATTTTTATTCCGTTTTTATCAATTTGTATTCCTAAGAATTTTATTTGATTTTTCATTATATCAACTTTCTTTTTACTTAGACTTATACCTGAATATTCTATGATGTGTATAATGTTTTCTAATAATCTTATATGTTCATCTTGTGATTTGGAATATAATAATATATCATCAATGTACACTACACAATTTTCTATTTGTTTAAAGTAATTGTCCATAAAGTGTTGATATCTACCTGGTGCGTTTTTATATCCAAATGGTAATACATTCCATTCATAAAATCCTTGTGGTACAGTGAATGTTGTTAGTTTTTTAGATTCTTCTTCTAGTTTTTAGTGATAAAATCCTGATTTACAATTAAATTTGCTAAAATAATTATATCTTTGTATTTGTTTTATCTTTAGTATTTTATTTTGTATCGGATAATTATATATTTTAGTTTTTGCATTTAAATATCTATAATCAATAACCATTCTGCTTTTTCCTCTTTTTTGTTCACTATGTTTATTTACGATAAATGTCGGGCTTGTATGCTTACTATTACTTTCTTGTATATATCCTTTTTCTAGTAATTCATCTATTTGTATCTTAAATTCGGTTAAATCATTAAAATTATATTTTAATGGTTTCTGGGTTATTATACTATTATTATCAATTAGCTCAATTTTTATTTTTGTTTTATGTTTCTCCCATCCTTGTAAAGGATCCTTACTATATAATAATTCTAACTTATCTTGAATTATTTTTACTTTATCTGAGAATATAATTAATTCTATTTTAGGGTCTTCTTTTTTTATATTTTCTAATTTTTGTGTAATTTTTACACTTCTTTTTATTCATTCCGTTGTTTTTCGTTTTTTATTATTTACTCTTTTTGCTCCTTTTTTTTTTACACGGTGTCGTGAACCACCAGTGTGTTTTTGTTATTATATGTGGGTATAATTTTTCTAAAAATGGCATTCCTAATAGCATATCTTTTGTAGTTAATTCAAAGTTATATATTTCTTCTATAGTTAATATCTCATCCCATATTTGTATTTTTATATTTTTTGCCTTATATGTGATCATGCTTCCTTCATTATTAAATCCTGTTACTACTATCGGTGTTTTTAATTTTTCGCACTTATCTTCTGGTAAACAATTGTATTTACATATTTTAGCTTTTGGGCCCGATCTATCATTGGTGTATAATAACGGTTGTAATATCCTTCTATTATTATCTTTGCAAGTATATATATTTTTATATTTTTATCATACTAAAGTCCTTTTTATTATTACTCTTTTATTTTCGTAATTTATTGTTAACTGTTTGTCTTCTAGATTATATGGTTTTACATGTTCTAGCCATTTTATTCCTAAAATGATATTTTCATTTCCTTGATATATTTTGAAGTTTATCACTATTGGTACTCCTCCAATGATTATTTCCTTTGCTGTTGTTTCTTCTGTATACATTAATGCTTTTGGTAGTTCGGGGCATGATTGTTCAATAATTATTATTTCATCTTCCGTCACTAATTCTCTTGTAATATAGTTTTCTTCTCGTCCTGTATCTTTTAATATTAAATATTTTCGTTGTTCCATTATTCCCGTTATGTAGTAATGATGTGGTTTTATATCTTCTTCCATTGATTTTTGTGGGGTTTTATCTATTCTCCTTGAGGTACTCATTTTTGATGATATTTGGGGTATCTCATTATTTATTCTTTTCGATGTGCTTAGTCTTTCTTTTACTATTTCTAAATCTTCTTCTATATCAATTTCATTATAACTATAATCGTTTTTATCTATGACTGTAACTATTCTTTCAAAGGGATCTTCTATTTTTATTTTATCTATTTTATTTTTTGCTGTTATTTTATGTTTTGTTGTTAGAACATATAAGTTTTTACATCTAGCTGTAAATATTTTACTTCCTGGGGCTAGTTCTATCCCTGACATTCGCCAGTATAATACTAGTGATTTATCTATATTTCTGTCATTTATTGCTACTGAGTAGTTAGCACTTATTATAAACTTAAATTTTTGGTATATGAGGTTACCTCTTACTGCACTTATTATACTTTTTTCTATGGGTTGTATAATTCTATCATCCGCTAAGTATATTTCTATGGGTGTATCTATTCCTTCTCTAAAACATGCTTTTATTAATATTTCTGTTCCTCCTAAATGTACATATTTAATTGGATTTTTAGCCTTAATATCTTGTATTTCTTTATTTATTATTCGTTTATTTATTATTGGTATTTTGGCCTTTCCTTTAGTGTATTTGCAATCTATGATATGTTCTCTTTGACTTACTACATAATATTCTTCTTTTTGTCGTTTAAACCAGTTTCTGATTGTTGGTATTTCGAATATTTTTGCTACGCTTAGGTCTAATTCTTTTCCTTTTATTTGTTCAAATATACTATTATCAAATATTATTTTCTGTTCTAAAGATTCTTCGTCTTGATGTTCTTCTTTATTTATTATTTGTATGTCTGCTTCAGTCATTTGTTATATTATAGAATTCATTATCTGATTCTATTTCTATGTTACTATCTATTTCATTTTCTGATATTTCATATATGCTATCTTCACTTTCTAATTCATAATCTATGTACTCTATTTGTGTATATTTTTCATCGTCTATTATTATTTCTGATATTTGTTTTTTCTTTGGATTTTTAGATAATTTACAATCTCTAACTATATGTCCTAATTTTCCACAATTATAACAAGTACATTCCGTTAGTTTTCTTTTTGGTCTATATGGTCTTTTGGTTTTGTAGTTTTTTACGTGGTATCTTCTTCTTGGTTTTTTATATTTATATTTTTATCTATATTTTTTATTATATTTTTTTCTATTTTTATAATACCTATCCGTACAACCAAATTGGGCTGTTGTTTTATTTTTGCAACATGCTAAGTTTTTTATTAATATTTTTTCCATTTTTGTTTCTTCTTTATGTTTTTCATATTATTCCATAAACCATTGTTGTAAGAATTTCATTCTAGCTCCTAAGGTGTCCGTTAATTCTACTTCATTCCAACTTTTTATTATTTTTGAATTAAAAGGTTTTGGTAATTTTGTAAAATAAAATTTTCTTATTTCTTTTCTTTCTTTTGTGCTATATGTTCCTTTATAATAGTATTCTCTAAATGCATATGTATATTCATCTATGTAATGCGTATTACATATTGCTAATTTTGTCATTAGATTCCGATTTATGATCTTTTCTTTATTTTGTTCTTCTACCTCTGTTGTATAATACTAAATTCATTCCTTATAGCTATTTCATATTTATATAATATTTACATGGTTGTAGTGGCTATTCCACCATCAATTTTTTTATTATTTCTTGAAGTTGTTAAGCTTTCACTTGTTAAATTTTGTACCCATAATTTTACTATTCCTATAAGTGTTCTTTCTATGTATCCTGGTGCCTCTGCTATTACAATCTTGTTATCTATTAATTGTTTTAATATATATCCTATCCATAGATGGATTGTTTTATTTATATCTGCTACACAGTCTAAATCTAAAAAATCATGTTGTCCAGTTATTGTTTATATTCGGAATATAAACAACTTAATATCACAAAGACTGATAATGAAAAATTAAATCAATTAATAGATAATATATCTAAAATAGAATATAAATATATTCAATATTTAAAAATACAATGAATAACAAGAATAACGACTATAGACAAAAACTTAATGAAATAATTATAGCAAAACGACAAGAATTAGAACATAGGCAAAATAGACTTAACAATAATATATACGCAGGAATTTGTCATAAATCTATAATAGCACAAAGAAAGACTATTTTATATCTAGAAATAGCAATAAATAACATAGAATATAAACTACAACATAATTTATAAATGAATAAAGAAGAATACGCAATAGATGAAAAAACATATGAAAATTATGACGGATTAAAAATAAAGATAATATTTTCTAATCTAGGAAGAAGATATAAGAAAATAGGTGACAATATAAGTTTAATGTTAGAGAAAGAAACCATAAAACTAGAAGATAGTTTAACTGCTATGATAAGAATAACAAAAGAAAATGAAGAAATAGATAGAAAAACGGAAATTGAAAAAATAAAACAACAAGCAAAAAAGAAAGTACGACAATTAGAAGAAGTAAAAAATACCAAAATAATTGAGCTAGAAAAAGAGCTACCAATATTAAAAGAAATGTATGAAATAAAACAAAAAGAAAAAGAACAAAAAACGAAATTAACAAATAAGATAATTAATTTTAAAGAAAAATTGCAACTAGAAGATGAAATAGAACAAAAAGAAGAAAATGATAATCTACCCGAAATAAGAGTTGATGAAATAAACGACGATGATCTAGAACAACATTCGGAAACAAGAGAAACATATACGGAACTTTTAGAAAATATAGATAATTCAAAGAATTTGGAAGTAAATACAGAAGACGTAGACATGGACAAAAAACCTAGCACATCAGGAGTAAAAAACCCAAAAAATTTTAATCCAAAATATTATAATAAAAATTATGAACAATATGATAAAGAAAAATCTACATGGGATAAAAGATTAAATAAAAAATGGACGCCTAAACCAATAACTGGACAATAGGATTTTTTAGATTTAGACTGTGTAGCAGATATAAATAAAACAAACCAATTATGGATAGGATATATATCAAAACAATTAATAGATAACAACATAGTAATAGCGGAGACACCAGGATACATAGAAAGAACACTTAAAGGAACAGTAAAATTATTGCTACAAAATTTAACAATTGAAAGCTTAACAACTTTAAGAAATAATAAAAAATTTGATGGTGGAATAGCCACTACAACCATGGAAATATTATATAAATACGAAATAGCTATAAGGAATGAATTTAGTAGTATGACAATAGAGGTTGAAGAACAAAATAAGGAAAAGATCATAAATCGGAATCTAATGACAAAATTAGCAATATGTAATATGTGTTACATAGATGAATATACATGTGCATTTAGAGAATACTATTATAAAGGAACATATAGAACATAAGAAAGTAAAGAAATAAGAAAATTATATTTTACAAAATTACCAAAACCTTTTAATTCAAAAATAATAAAAAGTTGGAATGAAGCAGAATTAACGGTCACCTTAGGAGGTAGAATGAAATTCTTACAACAATGGTTTATGGAATTATGTGAAAAACATAAAGAAGAAAAAAAATGGAAAAAATATTAATAGAAAACCTAGCATGTTGCAAAAATAAAACAGCACCTCAATTTGGTTGTACGGATAGATATTATAAAAATAGAAAGAAATATAATAAAAAATATAGATCAAAATATAAATATAAAAAACCAAGAAGAAGATACTATGTAAAAAACTACAAAGCCAAAAGACCATATAAACCAAAAAGAAAACTAACGGAATGTACTTGTTATAATTGTGGAAAATTAGGACATACAGCTAGAAATTGTAAATTATCTAAAAATCCAAAGAAAAAACAAATGTCAAAAATAATAATAGACGATGAAAAATATACACAAATAGAGTACATAGATTATGAATTAGAAAGTGAAGATAGCATATACGAAATATCAGAAAATGAAATAGATAGTAACATAGAAATAGAATAAGATAATGAATTCTATAATATAACGTATGACTGAAGCAGACATACAAATAATAAATAAAGAAGAACATCAAGACGAAGAATCTTTAGAACAGAAAATAATATTTGATAATAGTATATTTGAACAAATAAAAGGAAAAGAATTAGGCCTAAGCGTAGCAAAAATATTCGAAATACCAACAATAAGAAACTGGTTTAAATGTCAAAAAGAAGAATATTATGTAGTAAGTCAAAGAGAACATATCATAGATTGCAAATACACTAAAGGAAAGGCCAAAATACCAATAATAAATAAACGAATAATAAATAAAGAATTACAAGATATTAAGGCTAAAAATCCAATTAAAAATGTACATTTAGGAGGATCAGAAATATTAATAAAAGCATGTTTTAGAGAAGGAATAGATACACCCATAGAAATATACTTAGCGGATGATAGAATTATACAATCCATAGAAAAAAGTATAATAAGAGTAGTAAGAGGTAACTTCATATACCAAATTTTAAGTTTATAATAAGTGCTAACTACTCAGTAGCAATAAATAACAGAAATATAGATAAATCACTAGTATTATACTGGCGAATGTCAGGGATAGAACTAGCCCCAGGATGTAAAATATTTACAGCTAGATGTAAAAACTTACATGTTCTAACAACAAAACATAAAATAACAGCAAAAAATAAAATAGATTAAATAAAAATAGAAGATCCCTTTGAAAGAATAGTTACAGTCATAGATAAAAATGATTATAGTTATAATGAAATTGATATAGAAGAAGATTTAGAAATAGTAAAAGAAAGACTAAGCACATCGAAAAGAATAAACAATGAGATACCCCAAATATCATCAAAAATGAGTACCTCAAGGAGAATAGATAAAACCCCACTAAAATCAATGGAAGAAGACATAAAACCATATCATTACTACATCACGGGAATAATGGAACAACGAAAATATTTAATACTAATAGATACAGGACGAGAAGAAAATTATATTACAAGAGAATTAGTGACGGAAGATGAAATAATAACTATTGAACAATCATGCTCCGAACTACCAAAAGCATTAATATATACCGAAGAAACTACAGAAAAGGAAATAATCATCGGAGGAGTACCAATAGTGATAAAATTCAAAATATATCAAGGAAATGAAAATATCATCTTAGGAATAAAATGGTTAGAACAAGTAAAACCATATAATCTAGAAGACAAACAATTAACAATAAATTATGAAAATAAAAGGGTAATAATAAAAAGGACTTTAGTATGATAAAAATATGAAAATATATATACTTGCGAAGATAATAATAGAAGGATATTACAACCGATATTATACACCAATGATAGATACGGGAGCAGAAGCTAATATATGTAAATATAATTGTTTACCAGAAGATAAGTGGGAAAAATTAAAAACACCTATAGTAGTAACAGGATTTAATAATGAAGGAAGCATGATCACATATAAGGCAAAAAATATAAAAGTACAAATATGGGATAAGATATTAACTATAGAAGAAATATATAACTTTGAATTAACTACAAAAGATATGCTATTAGGAATGCCATTTTTAGAAAAATTATACCCACATATAATAACAAAAACACACTGGTGGTTCACGACACCGTGTAAACAAAAAATAGGAGCAAAAAGAGTAAATAATAAAAAACGAAAAACAACAGAATGGATAAAAGGAAGTGAAAAAATTACACAAAAATTAGAAAATATAAAAGAAGAAGACCCTAAAATAGAATTAATTATATTCTCTATAGATAAAGTAAAAATAATTCAAGATAAGTTAGAATTATTATATAGTGAGGATCCTTTACAAGGATGGGAAAAACATAAAACAAAAGTAAAAATTGAGCTAATTGATAATAACAGTATAATAACCCAAAAACCATTAAAGTATAATTTTAATGATTTAACCGAATTTAAGATACATATAGATGAATTACTAGAAAAAGGATATATACAAGAAAGCAATAGTAAGCATACAAGCCCGGCATTTATCGTAAATAAACATAGTGAACAAAAAAGAGGAAAAAGTAGAATGGTTATTGATTATAGAAATTTAAATGCAAAAACTAAAACATATAATTATCCGATACCAAATAAAATACTAAAGATAAGACAAATACAAGGATATAATTATTTTAGCAAATTTGATTGTAAATCAGGATTTTATCACTTAAAACTAGAAGAAGAATCTAAAAAACTAACAGCATTCACTGTACCACAAGGATTTTATGAATGGAATGTATTACCATTTGGATATAAAAACGCACCAGGTAGATATCAACACTTTATGGACAATTACTTTAAACAAATAGAAAATTGTGTAGTGTACATTGATGATATATTATTATATTCCAAAACACAAGATGAACATATAAGATTATTAGAAAAATTTATACAGATCTTAGAATATTCAGGTATAAGTCTAAGTAAAAAGAAAGCTGATATAATGAAAAATCAAATAGAATTCTTAGGAATACAAATTGATAAAAACGGAATAAAAATGCAAACACATATAGTACAAAAAATAATTAACTCAAATGAACAACTAGACATAAAAAAGAAATTACAATCATTCTTAGGACTAGTAAATCAAGTAAGAGAATACATACCAAAATTAGTAGAGAATTTAAAACCATTACAACAAAAATTAAAGATATAGAATATCAGTTGATAAAAAAGACCAAATACAAATACAAAAGGTGAAATTATTATTTAAAAACTTACCTAAACTATATTTTTCGGATGAAAACAAAAAAATTACTTCTATAGTAGAATCAGATGCGAGTGAAAAAAGTTATGGACGAATATTAAAATACAGATATCATGGCAATACGATAGAACACCATTGTAGGTATTATTCAGGAACATTTAATAATACAGAAATAAAATGGGAATTAAATAGAAAAAGACTATATTCAGTGTATAAGTGTTTATTATCATTTGAACCATATATTGTCTATAACAAATTTATTATAAGAACAGATAATACACAAGTAAAATGGTGGCTAACAAGAAAAATACAAGATTCGGTAACAACAAAAGAAATAAGGAGATTGATATTAAATATATTAAATTTTACATTTACAATTAAAGTAATAAAACTGATAAGAATGTTATTGCAGATTACCTATTATGACAAAGCTACTCAGACTGAGACTGAGGAAGAAGATACAATTGAAAGGATACTCAAAGCCATTACTACACTTTGTACGAAAGTGGATAGTATGGACAACGAGATACAAAAGCTAAAGACTGATGAAGATAATCTGAAGTCTAAAGCTAGTCAGCAGCATGACTATAAAAATGCGGAGCTATGTCGATCGAAAGATGGAAAAAAGCCAGAGCTAAAAAGAGACGATGGGAAACTCTTTAAAACCCATAATGTTTGTTTAAATACAGCTGCAGGTACAAGCAAACAAGTTAGCGATAAACAACATAAAAATGCGAACTTAAACTAGCTATTTGCAAAACCATTTACCCAACGGACACCTAGACATATGTCCATAGAACCACAAACATCTACATACGCAGATAGTTTGGAAAACCAAAATGAGAAAAAGATATATAACTACTTCACACGAACCTATATCGAAAATATACACAAAATCCAAACTTATTTAAACCGCAACCCCATATTAACTACAAAAGAACTAAACCAAGATTATTTGACACAAAAGTTACAAGGATATAATAAGTTAATTGCACAGCCAAAAACTAACGCTAATTTAGTGAGAACATGTTACAACTATGGATTGTTAAATACCGTATACAAATACGACGGAGAAGAAGTTAGTGGAATACCGGAGCTACACAAAGCATTCGTCACATACAAAAGAGTTACAAAAGGAAATTTATTTTATATAAAATTCTATACAGCACCAAAGGAGATATTATACGAGGAAATAAAACCTCTAATACAGGTTATCAAGATAGGACTGACTAAAGATATGATTATACCCGAGGACATCGGACAACAAGAAGAGATATGTAAAATAGAGATACCAAGTTTTTATGCTAACAAAAGGATAATTGGTATTTCAACTATCATACAGGAGCTAGCAAATAATTATTTAAATGGAAACGCTATATGGAGCTACTATGCAAGAGATCAGTTAATGATTTATTCTAATTCAAGGGAGCTAAGGTAAGCAGATATGGATGAAGTCCAGAGATGAATTTTATCATTACTTAAGCCAGAAGAACAACCTACAACACGAGCACTAAAAGTAGGATTTATTTCGGCAGAGTTATTAACGAGATATTGCAAGCTAATTGGTCACAAATACCCTGACCAAATATATTCGAAATGCAACGGAGAAGATAATATAATCCCATACGTCTAGCTGGAATAAGAGATAAAGATGGATGAGAAGATAAAGATAAAAGAAGATAAAGATGAAGATAAAAGGAAACACAAAAACGTGCTTGGCCACACAAAGCCAAAAGTAGATATGTAAAAGTCTTGAAATAAATAGTAGTCATATTATTAGTAGAAAAATTTAGTCAACATATGCATGTGCATTATTAAAGATATGTTGACAAGTATAAAGTATGGGTAGTATGTATTATATTATTAAGAAGACAAGTGTGTATACATGTCGTAAATGGGATAGTGGTAGACAAAATAATAACTATTCATGAATAGTATTAGAATGTGTATGTCTATATATAGACGCAGTTGTAAAACTTTTAAAGGCAGACAATGCCTAATGTAATAAACATTTTCTTGAAAACACTCTCTCCCCTAAGTTATAAAAATACTTAAAAGTTAATATGGAGAAATCTGAAATCCAATCAGATATTTCGGATAGCATGGCTAAGCAAGAGGCAAAGGTATATTGTTCAAAAAATATGCGGAACTAATTTCATATATTCCTGAATATCATATATATGCTTGAATAAATTTATGTTAGTTATTATGTATTAGTATTATTTGAATCATGATTTCTAGTTTATTAGCACATTGAAAACAGGGAGAAAACTTCTATACTATGCCATCCTAATGTTGAAACCGGTAGGCGAGGAAGCCGTTTAGGGGAGTTAACAAAGTTGAGGCGCTGATAAGAAGGAAGTATCCGCTAAAGTACTATGCTAGTAGTGACAAGAAAACATGATAAAGATAATCTAGTTCATAATGATCTAATATGAATTTAATCAATTATGAATATGATAGGAAGGAATAATTTAAAATTAAAAACCTGAATAATAAAGAACATGACTACATACATGCATGATGAAATGATAAAAAACTACGAAACTTTAATTTTATATGTACTTAAAAATATAGAAATAATCGAATTAAGAAGAATAATATGGGAAAAATATTTAATGATTACGAATCAGAAGATATATTAAATCAATAATGGTATGAAATAGACCGACATGATTTAGACCTTGAAAGAATAGAATAGCTGGGATTGCCTCTTTTTTTCTTACTTGCCTAAATGAATAAGACGGGCTTCGCCTGGTGGGCTGTGATCAGACCAAATCAATGGAGTATTTGGGTATTTTTGTTCTGTAAATTCATTCATTCTTTTGAACTTCTAATTTAATATACAATATATATTATGTAAACAATTTAGTAAGTAAAAAACTAGAGATGAAGTAACGACAATCTATCTTAAAGTAGACGACATTAAAGTAATCGTAGTAATGTTGATGATAAAAATTTAATTTTAAAATAATAAAAATATGATAATTATAGAAATAATTCAAGTTAGAGTAATGTATAGATAATTATGATAATAATAAACAAAAATAGTAGTGAAATATCAAATAGTTGGCTTGTTAGTATTTAAGAAGCTCAATAGAATGAATTAAAAGAAATGAGGGACAAAATGTGGTGTCAATAGCTTTCCTCACTTTGACCGGAGACAATGAAAGAGTTTTTAGGGCAAAGAAGTTCATTTAGTAGCCCATTTTGTCCTAGCGAAAAAATGCAACTGCAATGTAAGAGATTTATATATATTTCGGATAGATTATGAGGAAAATTTTTTTAAAAAAAATTGAAGTCATGGCTGAATGTAGATTTCAAGGTCCCTCCATATCTTTGATTTTATGAGAATCAGGTCATATGTACTTCAAATGTTTTGAGAAAGTGATACTAGAGGATGCTTAGTCTCGAGGGGGTCATGAAATGAGTTAATTGAGTTGAGATGTAGATATGGTAATGAAAGAAGAATTTAGATAGCACACATACCATGTGTTCGTGGGATGTAGGCAGAGATGAGTTTGAGAATAGATCATTTACCTCTGCTAGCAGTTTAAGCTTACAACTTTAATTCATAATTAACTTCACGGTAATTAGACTATATTCATGCATGAACAAGAACAAAATAGAGCATAACACAATACTCACTACATTAAATCAACAGCCAACCCCATTAGAGAACCCCTAAATCTTGGGTTCTTAGCCACCTATCACAAAAATCTAAGAAATTAAACCTTCTATTAAAGCAGCCATGTACAACTTGAAATAAAAAAAATTAAGAGTAAACCCCCTTTGGATTTAACCTCAATTTATCAAATTCAAGTCTCAAATTGTAAAACCCCAGAAATAGAAAAGTGTTCTTTCAAAAATAAAGTTATCTCTCCTTTTAACTTTTAATCTAACTTCTCGAATCAAACCCTTCGAACTCTGTAAAAATTATATCATTTGGGCTATTTATACTTTCTTAATAAGGGACAAAATCTACTTAATATCAAACTCGACGACAATAGTTGGGGTCACCAAACTCACTCGGTGAATCACCCTTCGCTCCTCAACTCGCCTTGTGATGCTCTAGGCTTCAAGTGTTTGACCCCATGGACTGCATCTTGTCAAGTAGCTCATTCGATCCTGTAAAGAAAATGTCTTAGATTGGTACATAGATATAAAGCCTAATTCTATTGATAATTGTGAGCTACTAGAGCTTGGGTTTCTTAATCGCTTCTATAGTAGAAGGCGCATGGTGAACACGATATAACTTATGAATACTCATCAAAGGAAATATGAACCGGTTATAGATTTCATAAATTGATGGAGAAATACGAGCCTAAATTGCAAAGATAGGCTTAGTGAAGCTTCTCTAATAGAAATATGTATCCAAGGCATGCAATGAGAAAATATTTACATATTACAAGGAATAAAGGAAAAGCCTTTTGATGGTCTAGCTACTTGCGCTCACTATATCGAGATGATTATGTCTTTTTCTAGAAAAAATATGATGTAATTGTCCATGACACTCGCAAAGTAAAGGAAAGGCACGAACCCAAGAGATGGGGAAGATTTGTGACCACGAATAACAACAAATAATCCATGAATGTTAATGTATCTGTTGTAAAGTGTACTACGAAGGAAAGCAAGTAACAAAGTGTGAAGATGAATTCCAATATCATCTGAACTGAAACTTAACCCTGAGGGATATGAAAGAAACAGAATACCCCTTCTTTGATTCTTAGATTTATGAGATTTTTGATGAGCTTCTTCAACTAAATCTCATTGATTTGCTACAAATTAAACTATCTAATGAAACTGGAAAGACTAATGTAACACCCCGGATTCGAAAACGGGAATGACAACATTTTTCAAAAGTTGTAGGTGCCACCGACGGAGGCCACCCACAGCTCATGGACGGGACCACAGACTATAGGTTTGGTTAATGGTTGATCACCTCAGCATTTACTCAGAAAGTCCTGGACCAAGGCCTGACTAACGAACCGTCGGTCAGACCACGGCCCGTGGTTGAGGGCCCGTGGTTCAATGCCCCAGAATCCCCTAGGAACAACCACCTACGACAGGACCTACGAATCATTGGTAGGTCGACGGTCCGTGGATCCTGATCCCAAACAATTATTCACCAAAACATAGAGCAAAAAGAGAAGAAAGAGGCGTTAGCTTCCGAAGAACAAGCAGGAGGTGTTTTACAAGTATCATCCCAAAATCCAAAGGATTTCTCTTTAAATTTCATCACATGGCATGTTGGATTTCACTAGTGGGTCCTTTAATCCATTAGGTCCCTAGAATTCAGTCAGATTCTTGATTCTCCATATCTTTATTAGACCTAGGGTTTCTAAAACCCTCGACAATTGTTGTGATTAAGTTGTTGTAGTATCCTAAATCGAATTAGCTTATTTCTAGGAAAAGTTGCTTAGTTCCTTGCATGAATCTCAGAATCCTAGTTGTATAAATTCTTTTAGTTCATGAATTATACTTGCTAGGTGAACTAAACAGATAATCATTTTCCAAATTTCGAATGTCACATTGTCAGTACATAAATGTTGCATTCTCAGTTAGCATGTCAACATTTCGAGCTATATAGTATTTCAGTAATATACATATTTAGTTCGGACTAGACTTATCAGCGAGTTGGACCAGGGTTCTGCGCACCCTCATAGTCCCTAACATATGTGCCCCCGTAGGATTATAAGTCCCTCTGTTGGGCATAAGATTTAGTGATCATGCCAATCATGCCTTTATACCCCTGGCAATGTATATTGGGTTCTCTCGATGGGGCATATACATCAGACTCCACGTTTAGCTCACGTGGTTTTATGTCGGTTAATTGTAGATCCCACATTCAATTTCTAGTGCATTTGACCAAGTTTTTAAGTTATAATTCAGTATTCAATCTCAGCATGTTATGTCCATGATTAGTACTTGGTCAATGCATTCAACTTAGTTTTCAGCATTTATATTATATTCATATTATATCATTGTTCAATTATGCTTTGTTCAACCTATATATTTTGTTCAACTATTATCTATATCCTGCATGCTCAGTACATTCCAAATACTGACGCATACTTTGCGTTAGATTCTTTCACGATGTAGGTTGACGTAATCATCAACCAGATCATGCATAGATCGATTCTCGATCTGTATTCAACAGTTTCAGTGGTGAGTCCTCATACTTCAAGGACAACATACAAGTGTTTCATTTTGTCTTTTATTTAATTTTCAGTTTTGTTAAGCTTAGCAGAAGAGCATGTCCTAGCAACATGACTTTGTTAGAGGGTTTTCAGACTTAATAGTAGATTCAACTTTAGTTTTTGACTAGTTGTTCAGGACCACTAAACTCCTAGTATGTTTTATATATATTTAGACTAGTTGGGTTCTTCCCACTTTTAGTTAACTATTGTTTTAGCTTCCTCATAGTATGTATTTTTATTCAGAAATTTTTATAGTGTGCTTATGATATGCCAGACAGGTTTAGCTTGGGGTCACTCGTGATACTAGGTCCCGTGTTATGTCTAGGGGGTAACATCAAGGTGTGACAAGATTGGTATCAGAGCATTAGGTTTTAATAGTCCTAGGATGTGTGAAGTAGAGTGTCTTCCGTAGGTGTGAAGTGTACCACATCTATGAGAGGGAGGCTACAAAGTGATTTAAGAAAAACATCACTTTCCTTGCAATTTTTATCGTGCGTGAGGTATGATCCAACTTCTCCTTTCTAATCTGTCGTTATGTGTTTCAATCATGGTTTTTCCTAGAGCTTATGCATGGATAGCTAATGCACGCAATGCTAACGCAGATCCTCCTGTTCCAGACTATGAGGTTTCGAATGCAGAATTTAGGAATGCGATCCAACTCTTGGCTTAGAGTGTAGTCAATCAGAACAATCAGCAAACCCCAATTCCTACAAACAATAATGGTGGATCAGCTGCATCTAGGGTTCGAGACTTTGTTTGTATGAATCCACCAAAATTTTTAGGTTCAAAGGTTGATGAGGACACATATAACTTCATTGAAGAGGTCAATAAGATTTTCAGAGTGATGCAAGTGACTGAAAATGATAGGGTGGAGTTTGCATCCTACCAGCTTAAGGATATGGCTCATATATAGTTTATATATTGGAAAAACAACAGGGGTGTGGATGCATCTCCTTTGACTTGGGAGTGTTTTACTAGAGCTTTTCTTGAAACGTTCTTCCCAGGGGAGTTGAGACAGGCTAAAGCTCAGGAGTTTATGAACTTGAAGCAGGGTACAATGTCAGTCCAAGAATACGGGCTGAAGTTCACTCAACTCTCAAGGTATTCTCCACAGATGATTGTCGATTCAAGGGCTCAAATGAGCAAGTTTTTGTTTGGGGTATCCGTTATGGTGAAAACCGAGTGTAGAAATTCTATGCTTTTAGGGGATATGGACATCTGTACGCTAATGACTCACGCTCAGCAGGTTGAGGGAGACAGGCTCAGAGAAATGGCTAGGGACAACAAAAAGGCTAGAATAGGAAACAATGAGTACTCTCCGCATAAGACAGGCAGTGGAAGTCACACATAGTTTCAACAAAAAACTTTAGCCCCAACATCTTCATTAGCCAGTGCTCTGTCACCCAAGTTTTGATAGGATCAGAAAGATAGGGTATGAGGCTCTAAGTATAAAGGGGATACTTCAGGTAATAAGACTTTCTCGACTTGTCAAAAGTTTTGTAAGAACCATCGGGGCGAGTGTCTTGTAGGCAGAGAAAGATGCTTTTTGTGTGCTCAATCTAGACACAGGTTGAAGGATTACCCTTCTGCCAGGCATGTGCAAGGAGGTAACAACAATAGGGCTCAACATATAGCTCCAGCAGTACCAATAGGTCACCTAACTCAACAGGGTGTTTTGTCTAGTACAGGTGGTGGTAAGTGCAAAAATAGGTTGTATGCTCTCCAGGCTTACTAGGACAAGGAAGATTCTTTTGATGTGGTGAGTGGTACATTATGAGTCTTTTATTTAGATGTTTATGCAATGTTAGACCCAGGGGATATTTGTCACGACCCAAGCCTAGGGCCTAGACGTGACATTGCGAATGAGGAACCCGAAGGAACCCTAAACAAGCCTCTCAAACTTGTCATCACACTTCATCGGTCGCGAAAGTACAATCAACATTAATTAACGGGAAATAGGGACTAAGGGCAAACCATTTCAAAATGACATCATAGAACAAGAGTCAAGCTCATTTACAAAATACTTGTCCAACGCACACCACTATATACATAGATAGGACGGGGGCCATGACATTCTATCGGCTCCCCTCATAGTCAAAATACAATTGCAAGCTAAAGTCTCAAAACATAGGAGTAGGAAACATAACATAGCCCT